>NW_027109908.1:1763118-1764277 GCF_000696795.3 Halyomorpha halys
CCCTAACTATACTTGGGAGACTCATCAATTTTGATTATTTTAATTATACATAGTTTTCATAAATGTAATAAAAAATTGGGGTGAAATAACTGCCTGGCTCTTGTACTCTATCGGCGTCCTTATCTGCAAGAACTCTGTTAACGGAGTCCTGGTACTCTGTTCTGATCTCGAAGATGTTTCATTTCTTCTTTCCGATATACGCCAATATCAAGATCCCCTTGAATCACACTTGGGATATTCCAAGACCTCCTTTGGACCTTCTAAGTAATTCTTTTGTTCGGGACTCTATAGAATGTTGTGAAAGAGGTATATAGCCCTCGAAGGCGCGATAAAGTTGTCGGGACCAATGGGACAAAGGGACGAGGCTGTTGACGACTTTGAATGGGACCTGGCGGTTCTCACACACTTGTAGGTCCCTCGTTTGGTCTTCAAACTATACGGCATCACTTTTATGTCTTCTCTGCTTGTGGCAATTGTTCAAGAAAGATAAAATCTGGCATTATCCCTTTATTATTAATTTTTTTTTTTAGAACATTAGTTTCCGATTATGTTTCTTTTCCTTTATCCTTCGCTCTTCACCATTACCAACAATAGATCGGTATTCTATTGAGTAGAGCACGTGTGGGAGTATTAATCCTAATGCGAAACATCAAAGTTATTTCCGTACTTATGTTCGGTTTCAATGCTTTAAGTATTCTTCTAAACTATTAGAGTTATGAGAGCTTGTAAGAAACCAAAGTAATAATAAAAAACGGTTTATTTTAATTAAAAAAGTTCCGGCCATTTCTGGTAACATAAAATAACAGTTAGTAATCAAGAAATAAATAAAACCCATTAGTATTGATATGGCCAGTCTACTCAAACTTGAAGCATATTTAACATATTAAGAAACTAATTAAAAAAATTAAGGTGCATCAGCCAACTAAGAGTAGGAAACCTGTAGCACACCAAACTACACCACGGTACAACCAGTTTCAAAAGATACTCATAAATTAATTTTGTATAACCGAAATTTATAAGTAAAATTTTTTTTTTATTTATTTAATGTAATTTACAACTGTACAAAATAATATAATAGGTAAATTTGTAGTATGTTTCATATATACTTCAAAATCTTGGGAAGGAACCACCCATTGGTGGTACTTCAAACATTAATTTA
>NW_027109908.1:1768477-1768862 GCF_000696795.3 Halyomorpha halys
AGATGGCCACGGGACCTTCTAATTTAAATTAATAAGGTCCCGTGGCCATCTCCTTTTCAAACGCCTCGGAGGGTTATCAGGGATTGTTAAGGATGAAAGATTAAGAATTAATGGGTTAGGATGGTCAAGGAGTTTGGAATGAAAAGATCAAATCTGCAACGAATGGAATGTTAAGGCCTTTGTGAATGAGTTTATTTGTGACGTAATAAGGAGCATCAAGGATTTTACGTAGGATTTTAGATTGTGAGGATTGGATGCGGGAAGAATTTGATAGTTTGGTGGAGCCCCAGAGCTCAATTCCATATGTCCAAATTGGTTTGATTATCGTAGTGTATACTAATTTTTTGAAGTGAATGGGAAGTTTAGAGCGTTTGTCAAGTAAGTG
>NW_027109908.1:1773132-1776693 GCF_000696795.3 Halyomorpha halys
GGTCCTTTTTGTGATTAAGTGGAGGGGTGTTAATTTGTTAATGTCCTATTCTTACTCTTTCAACAACCACTACATCTTTTCTGTTTCCCCTTATGGCACTTGTCCACTTTTGTGTGTTTTTTTTTTAACATTTCTTAGTTTATTGGTGAGTGGTACGTCAGCCCACATTGAATCCCAACTTTTTCGGATTTTGTTCCTTGAAAATGCCTTTATGTCTTTCGGTTCGTAAATTTGGAGTAGTGGAACGTTCATGGGAAAGTTGAAAAAAAGAACTTTAATAAATATTGGCGAACGTTGGCTCATTAAAATAGTATATTTCTACTATTTGAGTTTTTTTTTTTTTTTTTTGACCGCACCCGGACCATATTCCTTTCATCTTTAATAAATATTGTTATCGCATATTTATGTAAAATAAATACCTTTTTTGTCAGGTGAAAATCTTATTTCTACTCATTAGTGTAAACAATTATATATTAATTTGTTTGTGTGCCCACTTGAGGAATGTTCTCAGAGATGCCTAACGGTCATATAGTAAATGGATGGGACTAGAAAGTAGGAAAAAATTCTTACATTAAATGTTCTCGAAATTCTGCCATTTTGGGAGAATGGCCCATAATTATATTGAATTTATAAATAATTGGTTTCGTGTATCCATGGTAACTTTAAGTGTATTGTTCATTACAAAGATCTTGCGTTTCGTTTTATTTTAATGTGGTTTTCTATTCTCTCTTTAAAGCCTAAAAGATCTAACTAAATATATTATTTCACTAATTCAATTTAGAAAATGATCAATTGATTTATACCATAATTAGGAACCAGCTACTACCTTATAAATATAATTGAAACACAATGAGCTCAGAACTTTGGAGGTACACCGTTTTGGTTTTGTACAAACAAAATGATTTTTTTAAAATTTATTTATTGTTATTTACTACTGTATAAAAATATTTACTACTAAATTTGCTGTGACATGATACAAACATGTGGAGATTCTAACCATTGATAGAACTCCGATAATATTTCTGGAGGAGAAAACCTCGAGGCACTCTAATTTTCAGACGCCAAGGATGCTTATTCGGTAATAAAAGAAAATTCAGGCTAGAAACAAGTGGGGTTGGGTGGTGGAAGGATTAGTATATGATTCTCGCCGAATCGGAAACATAGGGTACATTGAGGACCTGATGAATGACTTGATTTGTGACAAAGTAAGAAGCATTAATGATTTTGGACTGTAAGGAATGGATTCGGGAAGAATTCAATGGTTTAGTGGAGCCCAAAGCTCAACTTCGTATGTCCAGATAGGCCTTATAACAGTCATGTAGATAACTCTTTTGATGGAATGGATTGGAAGTTTAGACCGTTTGTCTAGTAAATGTTGGAATAGTCGGAATCGACGAGTAGTTTCCTGTCTTGTATGAGGATTCCATGTCAGTTGTTTGTCCAGATTTAGTCCTAAGTAACGGATCTATTCGCCGGGAATAAGTGGGGTATTATTAAAGGATACTGTGGGACAGGAGGTCAATGTGATTTGGTGGGATTGATTGGAATTTCTTTTAATCCTCCAGTTTCGACATCATTCTTTAAGGGTAGTGATGTGGAATTGGAGGGTTTGGGATACAATGTAAGGTTCATTGTCCGATGACAATAGACATGTATCATAGGCATAGGTGGTGAGGATAGTGTTAGGATGGGTTGGGATGTCAGCTGTAAACGCTGTATAAAGGATAGGATCAAGGATACTACCTTGGGGTACATAGGGATGAATCAGCGCTGTTGTGATTTACTTGAATAATATGTCTGAGAGATAAGAACGGATAATGAGGAAATATGTAGGGGGTAAGAATTTACGGATCTTGTACTTTTTTTTAAAAATTTACGTAAAGAGTTAACGAATCAAAAATCTGATGCAGTTTAGTATTACATTACTTTAATATAGCCCTAAAGTAATAAATAAATAAATTTATATCGGTACTATAAGCCTGACGATATGGCCTGTGTGGATGGCAAATCTTTTACGAAACTAGAATGTTTAAAATATCTTGGCTCCACAATAACATCAATAAATGATCAACTGACTTAGAGAGACCAGCGTATAACATTGTGCAAACAGAACCTCTTATCTCTGCCAAAAATACTGGAATCCCAAAAATCTCTAAAAATCTGAAACTAAGGTTGTACAATGCCATGATAAAATGCGAAACCCGAGTTCTATTAGGTACCTCAGAAAGCAGAATACAGAGATTTGAACGGAAACTCTTCCGAACAATTACAGGAGTGATCTGGGATCAGAACCTTAACACGTGGAGGAGAAGGACTAGCTGTGAACTGCTTTCAGAGACTGGCCAATCAATACCTCATGATCTGAAGGCAAGGAGGTAAAGATGGACGGAACATGGGGCTCGAAGCAATCCATCAGGACGCCTCTACACAACACTAAATGCCACTATAGGAGGCATTAGACGACTGGGAGGCCAAAAACCGGATGGATAAATGGAATCAACAAAGATGCGAAAGAGCTGCATGCAGAAACTGGAAAGCAGCAGTACAACAGAGACAGGCGTGGAGAAGGCTGGTTCGGGCGGACAAAGATCTACAAGCTAACCTCAAACAAAAAAAAAGTTTTATATATGAAGCATTCCAGTCACATTTGAAATCACTTTCGTTAAAATTTTATATAAAATTAATCACTTTCTTTTTTTTTAATTGGAAGATGCTTGATTGACCCTGAATTAATAAACAGGAGATGGTCCGGATGTGATCAGAATAACTCTGTAGAACCAACCGAAAATACAACCCTATGGTCTCAGTGTGTTAATTATTTGGAATTAGAACTAGATAAATCTTTGATATTTTCAAAATTATACAAAAAAATGCAATAGAGATAAAAAAACTCATCAGAAAAATGAACCCATTACTTTTTTAATAATATTTACAAACATTACAACTGGGTAAAACATATTTTAAAATAATACAATGCATGATTTTTTCTTTACTTAAAAGAACTAAAAAATTATTTTTTTTTATTTTCTAGACCAGCCGCGATTTTTATTCCCTCTAACTAGTTGGCAAAGTCATCAATTTTGACTCTCAACTGTTTATAGTTTTCATTTAAGTAATCAAAAATTTGGTTGGAATAATTTATTTTCCCTGCAAGATCAATCTGAACCCCCATATTCAGTTTTACTGTCATGCCGACTGACCTTGTAGGATTCTCTTTACAACCGTAACCTAGACCTGTTCCAAGAACCACTTTAGACTGTCCGCAACTGTAGGGAGCATGCGCATTTGAATTTTGGGAGGGAAAACCCCACACTAGGCATGCTCTGTACAGTTTCGGACTGTCAGAACTGGCTGTTGGAACAGACTTTCTGTCTTTATGGCTGCGCTTGAAATAGTCATCCTACATCAAGCCTCCATCAGCGATTCCTCTCGTTTCCAAACAAGAACCTGAGAAGGTGATCCGTTTAACTCCGGACAAAAGAAATATTCTATCGAGCTAACAAACAAAGCTGGCCTACATACAATGCGGGGACTATAAACTGGTCTATGGCGGGGGGGGGG
>NW_027109908.1:1776919-1782465 GCF_000696795.3 Halyomorpha halys
TCTATTTAGCTATATATATATATATATGTATGTATGTACATTTGGATCTTGAGGATCAGTAAATAGAACAACTTTATTGTACCGGCGTTTAGCAAAATTATTGTTTACATAGTCATACATATACATATTACATAGTCAACTTATTATTACGAAATTTAAATGTTCGAAGTATAATGTAAAATTAATAACTATGAACATTGCTAATAATTGTCTATTCTAGTGCATTGGCGTACCCAGCGGGGGAGGGGGGGGGCAGAAGGAGACATCTACCCCATAAAAGTGACAAACAATTATTAATATAATACATTTTTTTTTTCAAACAAATTGCAATAGTTAATTAAGCACTACGATTTTATTTTATACCAGATCGGCTTGGTGGGCCTTACATGGTTGATATAACCGTTATGTGTGTGTATATATATATATATATATATATATTTTAACAGTGGAACTTCATAAACCGGTTTTTGATGTAATCCTCTATTGACTCCATATGAAATTCGCGATGAAATTGTCTACTGCGATTCTTAGGACTTTATTTTGAAAAGATTGTAGTTTTTTCCTTTTCCTGAAGGATGCCTCTCCCCAGACTTCACAGCCGTACATCAGCAGTGGCTTGAGAATTGTTTTAAATATAAGAACAGTTGTTTCTGGTTTTAGTTTGGAATTTCTGTTTAGGATAGGATATAGCATTACTAACCTTGCATAGGTTTGATTTAGTTTGATGTTGATATGGTGACTCCAGGTAAGGCGGCGATCTAGGTGAATTCCCAGGTATCTTACTGTTTTACTGACAGGATTCCATTTCACATTTTTACCTTTGAGGATTAGATCCAGTGGATCTGGTGGGCGTCGAAGAGTAAAAAAGCACTGCGAAATTATGTACAATATGCTTTAAAGTTTGGTTTCAATCGCCTTTTCCAAGCTGAAATGAAACAACCTGATTAAAAACCTCTTCCCCTGGTTGACTATGGCTTGCTCCACCTAGTTTTGATACTGGGTACGCCATTGTTCTAGTGTTCTAATTGTTGTGATACAACAAACCCAAGTAAGCCTCTTGCCTAGATGGAGTTCTAAGTAGCGAATCTGTTCAACAGGCGTTAGTGGGAAATAAAAAAAAGGATAATGTAGGGCAGGTGGGGAGAATCAAAATACTAAATTATTTATTTATTCTGAAACACATTCCTTTAGAATAATATTACAAAAATATTTTATGGGCTTAAAGGTTTATAGTAACAAATATAAGAAGAATATAATTAATACATACATACTAGTCTACTCCAGCGAAAATTATTACATTAGATATGTTTCCTACTTCTCTTTAATTCATTCAAAATATAAGCAATATCATGCACATTCGTATAAACACTATAATATTATTAAGGAGGTCTATTCAACATACACTATTGATAAACCGGTATGCTCACTTCATAATGACTATCTTTTAGTAACAGTTTACGTATATTTATTAATAAGTATACTTTGATAAGTGTTGATATTTGTTTTTTTTTTTAAATATATGTTTAATAAATCCCATCAAATCACCTTTATTCTCTGTTGTAAGCCTACCGACTGCCCTACAGTATAGTTCCGTAATGTTGCTCTTACCCCTGTAGAACAGATTCGCTACCTTGGTCTGCAACTGGACAAACGACTAACCTGGAATCCTCACACAAGACTGAACAGACAGGAAACTGAACGAAGATTCTGGCACTTACCAGAAAAACGGTCTAAACTTCCAATCCATTAAAAAGACTGATCTACATGACTATTATAAGGCCTATTTGGACATACGGAGTTGAGCTTTGGGGCTCCATTAAACTATCGAATTCATCCCGAATCCAATCCAAAATCCTTCGTAAAATCCTCAATGCTCCTTACATTGACACAAAGAAAATAATTATTAACTTCCTAACCACCCAAAGAAAAAATTAAAAAAAAAAATCTTTCTGGAACTTAAATAAAAGTTAATAAAAAATCTGAGAGGATTCGAAATTGAGACAGAAGTAAGTCGGCGGATTGATTCGGTATAATTCAGGTTTTAATTTCGACGCGGAATTCAATACCTAAGTACGTAAGTTATGTTTTAAAGCCCTGAAATTAACCATTTTTGAGATACCGCACGAATCAGGCACGGGTCAAACCTCATCCTAGGGTTAACTTGTACTGCACCATATTGTCATGGGATACTTATCACATTAATCGTCCTTTCCCACCAACGAACCTTGAAGCATGAACACTACTTAAAGAAATAGGGTACTAGACAGATCCTGCTCTTTTGCATTCCTTTTTTTTTTTTGTCTATTGTGTGATATTGTATTCTATCTTACATTTATAGATAATGGTAATAGGTATCATAGAGCCCATTCACACCATGTTTATAAATACATAAATTGAATAATGATAAAATAAGAAATAAAAGAAAATAATAATAATAAAAATGAATACATAAAAAAAAAAAATTTAAAGTAAAATAAAATCTTAAACACCATCAGTCCTATTCACATTCAGCCTGCGGAACTGAGCCAAGATCTCCTCTCCCTCCCCCCCCCCCCCCCACTTATGAAAGAAAGACCTGGACCACGGAGATCCTGGCGCTCTCTCAACTAGTGTTAAAAGCCAGTGGAGGATAAATGAGGGCACAAGCCGCAGATACTCTGTACTTAAGTGGAGAATCTGGACATATATACATCTATATTTACAGAGTAATACTTATCAAGATATTTACAGAAGAATATGGGTTGATTTTTTCAATATAGATAGAATCATAAAAAAAAAAATTAATTGATAAAAATCGTTGAGGACACACCCCTTGTTAGTTAAGCTATTCTATGAATTAGAAAAAAAAAAATTAAAAATTCCAAGCAGGGTTTAACAAGACCAGTTCGTAATGACCACAAAGTTCCCGAACACCATTGCCCTCACATTTTACACTAAAGCTGACCAACACGAACTCTCGGACCCTGACGATCCCGGTCAAGATAAGACGCACATAACCCCGTGGGGCCAGCTATCATATTTACTGGTCCTCCGGGAACTCCTAATGATCGCTACAAACTTACCCTCGCCGGAGAACGAAATATCTTCTCCGATACTCATCTCGTCCGGTAGAAGCCCGCAAGCTGGGCCTACCTACGGTCTTTTCGGGATATTTACATATATCTTTTTTTTTTTTTTTTTTTTTTTTTTACAGATATGAGCGCTAAGTGCATGTTTTTTGTTTATTTTAATAAGTTTCCAGGCTCATTCACTTTATATTGGTCCGGGTATGATAATTTATTTATCACGGACTTTCTCAACGTCATAATTAGGAGGAAATTGGTGGATATAAAGTTTATATATCGCAATTTGTCTTTTATAGTTGTACATTTGACAAAAAAAAAATTGTGTATATGTATATATAGTTCACCGTAAAAATTGATATATAAGAAGATGGTCAGGGTTGCGGTCAAAAGAGAAACAAAAATAGTTGTTTAAAAAAACAACTATTTATTTTCCGACGTTTCGCCCCACTTTGCAGGGCTTCATCAGGGCTAAAAAGATACCAAAAAAAATGAAAATATTACAACAATAAGATACAATAAGGCAATTTAAGCTAGGATAAATATTATGTAAAAATAAAGTGATGAGAAATTACATATAAATAAAAGGAAGGAAGACGTAAAATAGTATCAATATAAAATAAAATTGAATAAACAATGATCAGAATAAAAAATAAGTAACAATGGTAAGAGTAAAAATTTGTGAAAAATACGTAAATTATACAGTTAAAAAAGTGCAGGAGACGAAAAAAAAAATAATAGAGATTAAATAAACGTCTTAAATGAATAATTATAATCAATCAAATCAATATCTTCCAGCAATAATTATAAATAAAAAATAATAATGATATTAAAATGATAATAAACGAGCAAAGAGCATGTCAGGGCCACCTACCTGTTCAAAGGTAAAGGTTGAACAGAAGGCGACAATAAAGCTGAAGCGTGGAAGTTTGGGGAGGAGGTGGATTCCACCACTTACCAGACAAACGGTCTAAGCTTCCCATCCAACTCATTACTTACTCCATGACTATAATAAGGCCCATCTGGACATACGGAGTTGAGCTTTGGGGCTCCACTAAACCTTCGACTTCCTCTCGTATCCAATCCTTACAATCCAAAATCCTTCGTAAAATCCTCAATCCTTATTTTGTTACTAATAAAACCATCCATAAAGACCTATATGTTCCTTATGTAACTGATCTAGCCCGAACCCGATATCATTTCTTCCATTATAAACTCTTTAATCACCCAAACCCACTAAAGTTTCTAACCTTGCTTCCTCTTCCATTCCTGGCAATCCTCCGAGACGCCTGAAAAGAAGATGGCCTCGTGACCTTCTATTGTAAAATGTTTTTAGAGTTCTACTACTGGGTAGTCTCTTTACAAGCTGTATCATTATGATCAAATTTGCCTGTTTGAAAAAAAAGAAGGCACAAATAACTAAAATAATGTTAAAAATTAAGAGAATAGATAACATGAAATATAATAAAACTAAGTTATAGCTAAGAATGGTTTAAAATAAGTGAAAATTTATGTACAAATTAACTATTTTTTATTTTTTAAAATTTATTTTGCTTATTTTTATTTTAAATTATTTTTAGCCTTACCTTAGTTTACTTTTGTTTCATGTTATCTATTTTCTTTCTTTGGTCCGTTACTTTAGTTGCTTGTTTCGTTGGCTTTTGACCGCACCCGGAACGTCTTTCTTTTATCGATTAAAAATTTAAAATTTTGACTTGAAATAAAAAAATGTACAGTCATTAGCCAAAAAAATTCTATATTTTGTTTTTAGTTAAGTTTTTGCAGTTATGGCTAAAAATATAGTTCATCTATACAATAAAGATTAATCTTCAGAATGAGATGAGGGTTGTATGCAATTAGGAAGTAAGGACTAAGAGCAAGTATCGGAAGAGCCTGGAGCCGCGAACGGTACATGTGTTTTGCTGGAAACATGTACGTGGGGGGCTGCTCTTCTGAGAACCTGATGGCATAATTACCATCTCCTTCGGCTAAAAAAGAGACTATTTAAACATTCGGGCTGGGACATTTGGTTTTTGCCTCCAGTTGGAGCGTTTAAGATTCCAGCCGGAGGAGAGCCTTGTTAAATATATCGACCGGTCCAACCCCGGCTCCCGGCTACCGTTAGAAGATCTTTTTTCTCTTGGAGATATCATTTCATGTAGGCTTCTGTGTGGGCAATCCGCTCTCTTGTCCAAATTATCACCAATATCTTCTCCGGAGTCCGCTATAGTTATCTTCTCATAAAAAGGCAGTATGGAATTATCCTTATCTTAGAGATAAAATACGTTTAATATATATAAATCAATGTAATAACTAGAGATAGGATTTTTTAATAAATAATTCAAAACACTATCCAAATTATAGTCTCAAAACCTTTATTTCTTTTACACGTCCAACGTTTCGGCCAATTCGGCCATCTTCAGGGACAATCTCAATTCACTATGAAACATATAATTTAACCACTCCAAAAACTTCATACAGGCT
>NW_027109908.1:1783450-1790183 GCF_000696795.3 Halyomorpha halys
TAGGAAAATGCCACAGGAATAAGACCCTTGCTCTTTTTAATTGATTCTGATTTTTACACACATTTTAGAATTTTTACGCACTATTTATGATAAATGATAAATTTCACCTTTAAGTATCTTGCGTTCTTTTGAATTTTATGTAGCTGCTGCGAAAAATGTATTTAAAATAATTTAAGGAAATATGTGATTCAGGACAGAATACCTAAAAATATGTTAAAAATAATAAATATTTCACAAAATATGTGATTTACAACAAAATATGTAAAAAAGGCCAAATATTTAAAAATAATAATGGCTTCTTTTGGCCAGAAATGTCTTGGAGCATCTTTAGTTAGTAAGGAATGGCAGATATCATGGTCAGGTAAAAATATGTGAAAACATAAAAATCCTATCCCTAGTAATAACCAATTATATACTTCAAATAAGTTAGTCTAAGAGCCTAAATTCAGAAAATAAAAAGTCACTATTATGTATAATTACTAGTCGAAATTGATAAGTCTGCCAAGTATGGGTTGTGGGGAATAACAAATGGTGGCTGTTTCAAAACCTTAATTTTTTATTCGGAGCTCTATATCTTTAAAACTACTAACAACACTAGAAAATCTAAGAGAGCATCATTTAAAGTAGAGTATATTTGCTATAATATGAGCCCTAATAGAGCTATTTACGTTCAAGAGTGTCCGAGATATAGCTTTTTAAAAGCTATATTTCATAAAAAAATGCCCTGAAAAATCAGCAGTTAGTGAATTTTGAGAAAGGTATATCTCAAAATCCATTCGACAAACAGTTGTCTATTAGAACTAAAATTAAAGCTAGTTTGATGTACTATAAAGTAGCTTATGATGTTTAGGTGTAGTAGTTTGTTCGATATTTAATAAAATATACATTTATTTATCTAACAACTAGAAATCAACATTTGTGAATTTATTTTGTTGAATATCATGAAAACTACTACTCCTACGAAGATAAACGTCATGAACTACTTTATAGTAAATTTAACTAGCTTTAATTTGAGTACTGTACTGATATACAATTGTACGTGGAATGGTTTTTGAGATATAAAGTTTCTTAAAATAAATTCACTAACTACTGAATTTTCAGCACATTTTTTATGAAATTTAGCTATTTATAAAGCTATATCTTGGGAACTATTCAACATAAATAGCTCTATTAACGCAAATTTACTCTACTTTAAATGATGTTTTCTTAGGTTTTCTAGTGTTGTTGGTACTTTTTATTACGTTCTATTTATTTATTTTAATATGGTGACCTCTTTATTTGTGTTTTTTCACGTATTTATTCATTAAATTATCTTATTTTATTAGTACTATTGTTTTTTTTTAAACTTATTTATCCATTCAAGTGTTTCGTGTAACCGGTTTTTTATTATATTTTCCTTTTAATCTAGGTGTTAGTCTTATTCTCGTAAAATGTATCTATTTGTTTGTTTTTGGTAAACTGATCTACTGCTGTGACTATGAATGATGGTCTGATCTCACATTACCGTCTAATAGTTAATTTCTTTAGCGGGTCACTGAAGAGGATCTAGGAGGGTGAATTCCGGAGAGCGAATTTGTTGATCGGGTGAATTAAAAAATTGTGAAATGGTGAAATTGGATGAGCAGAAATGAGACAGAAAAATAGGAATGAATTGAAACATTTGTATTTGTTGTACAGACCGAAATTGATTGTAAAAAAAAAACTGTAGGGGAAAAAAAATCTCTTTTTTTCTGATTATACCATGTATGTCTAATTTATATATGTCCGATTATGGTTTGATAAGTATGCTGTGTGAAATAGCAACCTTATGTATTTAGGCAGCATAGATGAATAAAGTATTTCTCTCTCGCTATAGAGCTCCGAATGAAAAATTATTTTTTTTTTAACGTTTTGATACAGCCGCCATTGTTAATTCCCCCAACCCATAGTTGGCAGACTCATCAATCTAGTCCAGTTGTTATATCTAGTTTTCTATAAGTGATCAAACAATGGGTTAAAAAACTGTTTGTTATTGTTTCTCCCCGACTCTTGTACCATTAGGAATTACTTGCAATTCAACTTGTCAAAGGAGAAGACATTACCCAAAACTCCAACAGCATACTCAAAAAAGATCTCGGCTCTATTTCAGTTTCCAAATAATTTTTACTGCTCATTATATTGTATTCAGTTCTTAATTATCTTGTTTTAATTATAAATCGGTCTAGATAAGTTATTACTAATAGGCGAAAATAATTCACTAGTTCGTTTTTCTTTCGAATCTTTTTTCTTCACTAGTGAAAGGAAAGCGGTTTTGTACTAATGGGTATAAGGATACGACTTAAATTCAAGTTAAAAGGCAGGCTTAAGAGGAATGTAATTTATTTGAAAAAATAAGCAGTTTCCCAACGCAGATATATCGAAATAACTGACTAATCCCGTTTAAGTAGAGCCTGGAAGGACACCCGTGATATGACAGTTTGCTTGATTTATGTCCACGATTAGGTTCATTATATCGATTAACTAATCGAATACCGCAATCTAATCGATCAGAAAATTGATTGATATATGAGATTGGTTAAACAAGATAAGGAGACAAAAAGTGGTTTCTTTTCTTTCGTAAGAGAACTCTATCGTGCCTCGTTAATATCTATCATTACCGAACCTTTAATTGTCAATATTTTTATCTTTTAATTTTCCTCATCCTGATGATGACTTTAATATTATAAAGAGAAACACATTATTCAAAAATCAGTGCCGTCCAAAAGCATTGCATTTAGTACAAGAGCCCAAGAGGAGAAAAAAGTCAGTTTTTGATTACTTTAATGAAAACTATGTATAATTAATAGTCAAAATTGATGAGTCTACCAAGTATACGTAGGGGGAATAAAAAATTGCGGTTTTTTCAAAACGTTAAAAATAATTAATAATCTTTAAAACTACCAAAAACAATGGAAAATCTAAAAGAACATTATTTAACGGAGAGTAAATTTGCTGAAATATTAGCCCTAATAGAGCTATTTACGTCCAATAGTTCTCGAGATATAGCTTTTTAAAAAAGCAATATTTCAAAAAACGTTGTACGTTTGTTGTAGAACGTACTGAATGATCAGCAGTTAGTAAATTTATATCGAAAAATCTATATCTCAAAAACCATTTGACGTACAGAAGTTTGTTAGCACTCAAATTAAAGCTGGTTTAATGGGCTATAAAGTGGTTTATGACGTTTATCGTCGTTGGAGTAGTAGCTTTCATGATATTTGCTAAAATAAATTGATTTATAGTTGTTCGGACAAATTTTCATTTGCCAAATTAATATTTATATGTGAATATCATAAAAACTGCTACCCCTACAAAGATAAGTGTCGTAAACTACTTTATAGTAAGTTAAATTGCCTTTATTTCGAGTGTTTGCAGACATATGTGCGTCTTACGGATCTGTAGATATATTTTTTCAAAAATCCAACATTTTATACTAATAACTATAAATTACCATCTTGTGAGTTTATTTTGTCAAATATCATAAAAATTACTACTTCTACAAAGATAAACATGATTAACTATTTTGTAGTAAATTTAATTAGCTTTAATCGGAGCGCTGGTAGATATCTGTACGTCCAGTGGTTTCAGAAATGAAGTTTTTCATAAATCAAACTTATTGTCCAAACAATTATAAATCAATTTATTTTAGCAAATATCATGAAAACTACTATTCCTACGAAGGTAAAGGACATAAACTACTTTATAATACGTTGAACTAGCTTTAATTTGAGTGCTAATAGACATCTATACGTCACATTGTTTTGAAACAGTCGCCATTTTTTATTCTCCCTTCCTATACTTGGCAGACTCATCAATTTTGACTAGTAATTATACCTAGTTTTCATTAAAGTAATAAAAAATTGGGATGTAATAAATGCTTTTTTTTCTTCCCGGCTGTTGTACTAATTGCTATACAGAGAGCATACTAAGACTAGTTGGACAATTGCTTATATAATACATTGGTATAGACAGTAAATATTAAAATAAATAGTAGTAATACATGATTTTTTCTTATTGTTTAGTTCTTTAATATTTTTATTTTACCATATTTTATTTATTTTTTATAATTATTAAATAATCGGATTTTTTCCGCGGCGCTCTTATTACATTAGAATTTTTTTCTAAATTTTTGTTATTATTTATCATTTATAAAAGAGATTACCTATTTAACAGCAAAAAATTAAAGACAGATACTTATTACATTCATACTATTTAGTGATTAAATGATTAGTCAGTGACTAATTAGTGATTTTGTGACTAAATCCTTTGCACTAGCCTTTTCAAAAGATGCCGATTGGAGAGAAAACAATGAAAGACTCGAAAGTTGCTAAATTCTTGGAATTTTGTCAGCATACACATTTTGTTGGCGCAAAAATTCGAGAACTGGAAATTCCAAGAAAATTACCGAATTCTTTAATTGAATATTTCGCGGCGCCCTTGTGACGGCACCACGGCGCCCCGGGGACTTTGGGAATCACTGGGTTAAATAAAAAAGTTCTAATAGTACTCCAAGTTTCATTAAATTGGTTTCAATAAAAACGTATCAAAACAAAGAAGATGGTGGTATTGAGAAACGACAAAAGGTTGTTGAATGGAAAAGAAAATGTCCAACTATCTTGCCAGACGTAGAAATTCATTTTACGACATGTTCTTTATATTACGATAAAAGTCTCCGTGTCTCTTACGGTACCATAGCAGGTTTACAATCTTACTAAGGCAAAATATAAGTACTAGGAAGTGGTTCAATAGTATATGTGCTTCAACAACGTGAAATTAAAAAATTTTTTTTTAGATCGTCCTATTATTTTACAGCGAAGCATTATCCCCTGATGTTTTTCACACCTCTCACATGGGCGCTGCTATTATCCATGCCGCAGTTCATGTG
Organism: Halyomorpha halys; assembly: GCF_000696795.3. Taxonomy (NCBI): domain Eukaryota; kingdom Metazoa; phylum Arthropoda; class Insecta; order Hemiptera; family Pentatomidae; genus Halyomorpha; species Halyomorpha halys. The sequence continues at coordinate 1,788,354 of NW_027109908.1, forward strand.
ATAAACAATGCTTTGTTTGTTTCAATTTCCAACCGCTTATATATACGACTCCATAGCCGTCGCGAACTGGGCTGTATCTGATGCCTTTGTGCGCTCCAGCGATAACGTTCAAATGTGCCGCAACAGCCAAGTTGTCGCATACAGCGATGCCACGGTGTCTCCTTCGACTCCAGGCTACATCTGTCTTATTTTAACGATTTCCTGAAGGCTGGCTTAAATAACTATACAATATAGTAAAGTAAAGTAAGTCCATTTATTAACTTATATTCGGTAAGATTTTTTTTTTTTTTTAATTTACTATAAGGGTGCTACCACATCTATGGGTATTTTCGGCAGGGGTCTCAAAATTAAACTTCCCAAAACTGCTCGCAAGTATTAAATAAATAAAAATACCAATAAATAAGCTTTTATTTAGGAATTTGTTAGTAACAGAAAAAGTCTAAAAAAAAAAATGAAATATTTCTTAAAGGTACTATTTGCAGGAAGATTTTAGTGATAAACAAATTAAATATCATTAAATTAACTGGCGCCAATTTCTTGGTCAGTAGTGGTGTAAGTTAAGTTAAAGTGGTGTGAGTTAAGAAAAACAAAAAAAAAAACGATACAATCTAGATTAAGCAAACAAATAAATAAAATGTATAAAAAAAAAAAAAAAAAATATTTCTTAAAGGTACTATTTAAAAGAAAATTTTAGTGATAAAAAAATTAAATATCGTACATTAACTGGTGCCAATTTCTTGGTCAGTAGCGGTGTAAGTTAAGAAAAACAAAACAAACGATACATATCTAGATTATGCAAACAAATTAATAAAACATCTAAAAAAAATTAAATAAAATATTTCTTAAAGGTACTATTTACAAGAAGATTTTAGTTATAAAAAAAAATTAAATATCATTAAATTAACTGGCACCAATTTCTTGGTCAGTAGTGGTGTAAGTTAAGTTAAAGTGGTGTGAGTTAAGAAAAACAAATAATACATATCTAGATTATGAAAACAAATTAATAAAATGTCAAAAAAATAATAAAATAAAATATTTCTTAAAGGTACTATTTAAAAGAAAATTATAGTGATAAAAAAATTAAATATCATTAAATTAACTGGTGCCAATTTCTTGGTCAGTAGTGGTGTATGGTCTGGAACCTGTGGTACTTCAGTCACCTGGGGCCTGTTTCATAATAAAGTACAAACTAATACTATTAGTCTTGTAGATTTATCTTAATTCAAATACACTGACATGTACAATAGTAACTTGTACTTTAGTACTATTTAACTCCTGTAATATCACTAATAGTCATCCCTATCATGAAAAAAATAAGTATTTGTATTATTCACACACTAGTTTCTACACTTGTACTATTAACTAATACTATTAGCTTTCATTATGAAACATGGCCCAGGTTGTCTGTGGCAGTGTTAAGACCGTAATATTCGGTTATCTATCATCTTTAAATGTTTATTTGAACGAATAATGAACAGTACATAAGAGAGAAACGAAAAGAAAACGGAAAAAGAAAAAAAAAAGATTTTAATTTATAAATGAAACTGCACCTCGATTTCGACTATTACAGCACTTACTAGACATGCGGTCTAAACTTCCAACACATTACAAAAGACTGATCTACATGACTGTAACAAGGCCAATCTGGACATATGGAGTTGAGCTTTGGGGCTCCACTAAACCTTCGAATTCCTCTCGTAATCAATCCTTACAATCCAAAATCACACATAAAGACCTTAAAGTTACCTATGTAACCGATCTAGCCCGAACCAGATATCACTCCTTCCATTATAAACTCTCTAACCACTCAAACCCCTTAGTTTCTAATCT
>NW_027109908.1:1790648-1826576 GCF_000696795.3 Halyomorpha halys
AGGATTTTACGTAGGATTTTGGATTGTAACGATTGGATGCGGGAAGAATTTGATGGTTTGGTGGAGCCCCAGAGCTCAATTCCATATGTCCAAATTGGCCGGATTATTGTAGTTTTTATTATTGTAATTTTTTGTAATGAATGGGAAGTTTAGAGCGTTTGTCAAGTAAGTGTTGTAGCAATCGGAATCTACGAGCAGTTTCTTGTCGTTTCAGTCTTGTGTGTAGATTCCAGTAAGTCTCTTGTCAAGATGGAGTCCTAAGTATCGAATCTGTTCAACAGGTGTTAGTGGTGTCCAATTTAATTGAGATCAGATTTACTATATGTATTATAATGTACAGTTGTAAATAGCAATAAATAAATATTAAAAAAAAAATTATAAATGACTTTCGACCTTAGTACTTGTTCTCGGGTTTCGGCACCGGTTACGAAACGGGGGGATGGAACTTATAGAAAAAATAAAAAAAGGGAAAAAGGTGAAATAAATATAATCTGAATACCAAATCCAGACTGGTTCATTGACGGGATCCGTCCTCATACATAATAATTCTGATGAAAAGCAATACTTTTTTTAAACCCTATTGTATATTTAAATAGTTTTGCATTTTAATTTCCATACAAGGCCTACAATAAACGATATCAGATTAGAATCAATTTTGATTATCATCGAACCGCGTATTAAACCAAGACGTCACAATGAATTTCTATCCTGGACGGGACTCGGATCTGCCCAACTATTTGCACAGATAAGAGGCCTGCTCTCAGATAAATCAGTTTATGTTAATTTTTCGGACCCTACAATAAAGTTTATTGTTACTAATGAAACGCTGCGGTCGGATACTTACCGTTAGTAGTACTCTATTGTTCGGGAGGAGATGGACGCTGTGATAGTGGTTTGGGGTAACGGGTCGGTGTGAATGGGGTATTGTTCGGGGGGCCCTGAGGCAGCACAGGTACCGGGCAGTCTGTGGGTGTCTTCCCTCCGGTACAGTCCAAGTTCTTGCAGAAGGCTGCGTGGTTTTGGTAGCGATGAAACAAGGTACAAAAAGTAGAAGAGAAAACTATTTATTATTAACCTACATTTCGCCCCACTTTGCAGGACTTTATTACTGCTAAATGAAAACAAAATAAAAACATTGAAAAGTATCATAAGTCTATAAGAATATAAATAGGAAGTTTTATAAAAAAATAACGAGGTAACCTAATAGAATATTAATATAAATTAATCGAATAATTATTAATTAAAAATAATGAATTAAGGAATTGAAAATGTAATTAGTTAAATCATAATTAATTAATGCTTGGAGAACTTTGTCGGGGGGTAGGGTCAGCAAAGAACAACATAAATAAACAAAACCATATTCATTTATTTTATGCCGACGTTTCGACCTGAGTTTCAGGTCTTCATCAGGGCTATAGAACAAAAGAGATAACATTTAGAGAACAGACAATTGAAAAGGAATAGTATACAAACAAATTTAGAAATTTATACAAAAATAAAAATAACTCAGGTCGAAACGTCGGCATAAAATAAATAAATATGGTTTTGTTTATTTATGATGTTCTTTGCTGACCGCACCCCCCGAAAAACTTCTTCAAGCATTAATCTACGGTCAACTATCTACACCTCAACATAATTAATTAAGTACCTAGTAGGAAATAAGTTTGAATTAAAAGGAGGAAAGAGTAAGGAAGTGAGGTGCCATTCATTTTTCTTATAGAGCCAGTGGGAGTTCAAAAAAATGTGAACTCATAGCTGAGGGAGTTGAAGCGTAGGTCTTTGCAACCGTGTAAGTTCAGCGAATCCGGCCTGGGGAGTCGACTTTTATTTTTGTGACGGTCCCACGAAATGAAAAGTTGGCTCCCTCCCCCGCACCATGATTTGAACAGAGTGGTTTCCTTTAGATAACTCCCTCGTTTATCAGAAATTACCTGGGAAGTTTAAAAAAAAACTCCAAATATCAGCTTAAATTAAACCTATATAAAAAAAAACAAAAACGGAATTATAATAATTTTCAATTCAATTAATTTTTATTTTATGCCCTACTATTGATCTAAACGGGCACTTTATCCGGTGTACATCAGTACAATGTGTGTAGCCCTCTATTATATTCCTCATCGCTCTGCCAGTCGAAGTATCCTCCACTTAATTCTAACCACGACCTCCTTCATTGGGACTAGATCTCTTGCGCACTCACAACTCGAGGGTCCCCGGTACCAGGATTAGCACGGGTCATGACAATAGAAGGCGAGAGATATTGGATTGTTTAAGGGATTTGCTATGGCTCTGGGTTTAGTGCTCGAGTACAAAGAGTGCTAGGCCGAGCGTCTTCGGTTCGAGGCACGCCTCAGGTGTTGGTACCCTAGGGGGTCTCTTGTGTCTATTTATACTTATATAGGCTATTATGATTTATTATTACAGCATGAAAACGAGGTAAACCACTTTTTCCTAAAAATTCAACCTATATTTCAGGCCTTCATCTTCCTCTGCTAAGTACTAATCAAGGTAACAACTATGAAAGAATAAAAAACAAGACGGTATAAAGCAGTATAATAATAAATAAGGAAAATATTAATAGGTAATATAAGGAGGTAACGTGTAATATGGAAGGGGTGGTAGTAAGTGATATAAGAGGATATAGAATGAAATTAAAAATTGAACTCATACGAATATGTAAATAATGAAAAATTAAAATTAACATAATGAAAAATGTAAGAAAAGTACACAATACAGTGACAATCATAAAAACACTAAAAAAAAAATGTATCGAGCTATATGAACTTATATATAAAAACTATATAAGGTCACAGTCTACGAAGGTACAAATTAGTAAAAAAAAACAACTATTTAATGGCTATTAAACCAACGTTTCGCCCCACTTTGAAGGGCTTCGTCTGGGCTAAATGAAAACAAGATATATTTTTACGTTTGCCAAACTATGGCTAACTCGCGCATACGCAAGTGTGTGGATGAGTCAAATAGACCTAAATGAAAATTAAAAGAAATTTTTATAATACATAGTACATTTTTTTACTTTCTTGTACCTTTATTGACCGCCCCTGGATTATCTACCTACAATTATATATTTTATAATTTCCATAATAATTTGCTTATCGTTTTCATTTCTCATAATGTTAAATTAAATTGTTTACCTCATATATATTTGTATTAGTTAGATTTTTTTTTTATATTGTTTCATTTTCCGATTCTATTTGTTATCATCATAGTTTATATATTTTATAACAGATCGGCCTGGTGGGCCTTGCATGGTTAATATAACCGTTACATTATATATATATATTTTTTTTATTTGTTTGTATTATACCAAATCGGCCTGGTGGGCCTTAAATGGTTGATAAGACTGTTACATTTTTTTTTTAACAATTGATTAAACAATTGGAATCGAGAAACAATTGGTATAGTCTAGTACAAAGACACCCCTAACTATATAAAATATTATAATTAAAAGAAAATAATAAAAGAAAAGGAATTATCATGTTTGATAATAAGACATCTATCCATCTGTAAATATACCCATAATCTTGTACTGAAAGATGGATCCGCTTTCGATGACTATCGGATTCGTGAGGACGACACTGGCAGAACGTTGAGAAGACCCCGAAGGAGGACACAGTATCCTGGAAAGAGGTGGAAGGAAGAGAAAGAAGTCCTCCGGATGAAAGGAATGCTGCCTATCAATTATTTTATTGTGACGGATATCTGAGGGAGCTATCATCATTCCTCCGGTGCGACCTTCGTTATTGGACCGAGAAAAACTCGTCTTGAGCCGGCGCACGACCTTTCGCACATGCCTCCCCCTGTCCTCTTCCCTCAACTCTTTATTTCTTCAACTTTTATTATATAAAGAATAAATCCTTTCAGCGCTATCCTTGTTAATCCTGAAATAAATTATATAATGTTAAGAAAAAGTTGGAGTAATAAAATCAACGAAAGATTTGAGTCATTAAAAAAAAAGTTATGCGAGAATTCTGGGTGGTGTTTTCAAATAAAACCGGTAGACAAAAAGTAGTTCATTCGGTAAAAGTACAGGATTATTAAATGTCAATACTGCAACAGTGTACTTACGATCAGTCACATATTTGAGGAATGTCATTTCTATTCTGCGAACTTGAGTAGATTGGGAGTAGGACAGAGTGTATTGAATGCTCTGAATGATGACCAGAAGAACGTGGGAATGGTTTTAGTTTTCTTAAAAAGGAATGGCCTTTTGAATAAGATTTAAATCAGGAAATCTGTTATACATAATAAAAAATTACAAAAGAATTAATTATTTAATTTTTTTCTCGCAATTATTTAAAGAGAAAAATAAAGTGAAATAGAATTATAAAGCGTGAAACATGGGCGTTGATGACCTCAGGGTTTTACGCCCTAAAGCCCCAGACTACAACAACTATAGGATTATAACAAGACTTCAGAACTGCAACTTACCTGTTGCATGAAGATACACGTGAAGGTTGATATGATTTTGTCCACTATGGACATAATGGAATATTATATCCGTCCCGTGCAAAATCTGTAATTATTGATTATCAAGGCAAAATAAAAAAATTTTCTTTTTCATATTTGTTTTAAAACATAAAAAGGGGGAAAAATAGTATTTTATTCTAGTATTTCAGTCTTCGAGATGACGTTGGATTTCCCAAGTAAGTCACTGCTCCTTTAAACTGTCGGTATTGTAAGAACCGTTTTTTTCTGAAGTCTTCTATTGATTCCAAGTGTAGTTCCCGATGATAGTGCTACATCTAAAAACAATAAATTTTGTTATATATTTCATTATTTCATTCTTTTTGATTACCGCATTACCTTCCTGGCTGTGTGATGGGCCACAGTAGAGAAAGTTTACCCCTGTTTACGAAAATAACTTTGAAACATGTCCATTTCAAAATAAAATGGCCTGGTGGCCCTTACATGGTTGATAAGATCGTTACTTTTTTTTTTACCCCTAACTATATAAAATATTATAATTAAAAGAAAATAGGATAAAATTAATAGATAAAAATAATGGTTCTTAATAAAAGAGAAAAGTAAACTTAATAACAAAAAATAATGGCATTCGTAGACTAACGAAACAAACAATTGCCCTCTAATGGTAAAAAAAAACGAAGTTAATTTGAAAAAAAATACGAAGAGAGAAAACAAAATAAATAAAATAGAAACAGTGTAAATAATGAAATTTATATATATATATAAATAATTGACCGTATTAATTCAAATTATTTGCCGATGTTTTGCCCCATTTTGTAGAACTTCATCAGGGCTGTTGCTTCATCTAGGGCTGCAAATTTACAATTAGTAAACTAATATAATAACGAGAATAAAACATGATATAGTATATGATAAAAATAAGGATACTAATAATAATAACATCTATTACTAACCACACAGATACATTGCTAATTCACATTTTAATGTAATGAATAAAGTTAAGAAAAAATACATGCAGATATGGTTATTTGGTGAATCAAAATCAATTATTGGGAATCACAGAAAGTAAGAAAGTACCCAGTTAAATATTTTATTTTATTTTATTTTATTTTTTTGTGGTTGATTTATTTGCTAGTTCTTTTGGTAAGAGATTGAACACATATGGTACCATATAGTTTAATGTACGTTTACCAAATTTATTGCTATAAATTTAATTTTATTTCTAACATTTTTTAGATATATTATTTCTTTTCTAAATAAATTATTATCTATAAAAATAAAATAGTTTAAGTGGTAAAGTACCAACGATTTTAAGATTTTCTGTTTTATTATTGCGGTGCGTTATTGTTCTTAATGTTCGATTTTGTAGATTTGCAACTTTTGATAAATGACTCCCAGCACTGGCACTATAACATTCGATCCCATATCTTAATATCAATTCAAATAATGCTTTGTACACCATTACTAAAGTTTCTCTGTTAAATACTGCATCCACATCCGTAATACATTTACTAACTTCTTTGATATTCCCTGTTCAATCAAAATGTTATAAAGTTGGCGGCCTTTTTTATACTGATGAATTACTCTGTCGTATTCCAATTTTTCTGTAATTAGCATTAAACAGTGCTCAATTCAACATTCTTCTAAATTGGAATCGCCTTCTTTCACCCAGGAGTGGGAATGATAAAGTTGTTTTAAAGCCATTTCAGGATCTTATACGCCATTATTAATACCCTAAATACCGTATCGGTATACAAATGGATTACTGTCGAAACGGAATCAGAAGACGGGATGCCTCAAGGCTCTGTCATCAGCGCTATCCTGCAGCTAACTGCCATTAATGGCATCGTGGAACGAATACCTCTTGGAGCGTTGGAGCATCCCTCCTTGCAGTCCATTTATCACATAGCTCCACCACTCCAACATGGCTTGCACCGTGCCCCACCCATTATATCTGCAATTGGGGGAATCCGACATTGAATTCTTGAATTGAAAAGAATTAAGAAGTCATTATAATTTTTTTTCTTAAAAATAGATTATTAAATAATTATGAAACTATAAACCTTAGTTACATGGTAGCAAGTATCGCGATTATCCTTATGAACAAATATTTCAAATATAAAATTTGAGGCACTTATGCTATTTATTAAATGGCATTAACGTATGATTATGGCTAATGTATATGCATTCATCCATGGCCCTGCGACTCCATCCTCTTCTGTAGTTTCAACTGTGATTTGTCCCTATGAAGTGTTCTCGATCTCCAATAGCCGTCTAATTCACAGGTCAGGATACACTTTGGTCTAATTTAGACGAATTCGCGCATGTGCAAGTGTGAGGATGAGTTATTTGGATTGGTTGGTTCAAGTTGGTTTGGATATTGGCCGAACTGTCAAGTGTGAAAGGCCCGTTTGGGCAAGCATTTGCTGCATCAGTTTATGCTCGGTAGGTATTATTTAAGAACCTACCAACCGTTAAATTTATTCTTATTTAATCTGTTATGATATTTTTGCTAGAAGCCCCTTTTAGGAGTTATAGGTGATTTAGAAAAAAAAATTGTTACTTAGTTATTAATTTTTTTTTAGGTTTTTAGCTTAATTATTCATTTCTTTTAACTTACTTATATTTTTTAATAAATGTATTTATTAGTTTTCTATTTTTTTTTCTAATGGTTCTACTGCCGTGGCTATTATATTTAAGGTTAATTTCCATATTTCTACTTATTAATAAATTATTTTTATTTGCATTGCATTTGTTTAACGGATTGAAAGTGTGTTGCGGATAACTGAAAAAAGGTGGGGTATGAGAGAGTGGAATAGAGAGTATAACCTAGAAAAGATTGAGAAAAAGAAAGAAGAGGAAAGAATGATTAAGGAAAATGTAATGTAACTTTTTGCCTGTATAAAAGGACGAAGATATAGTGCGAAAAAAAACCCAATTCATTAGTTAGTTAATTAATTATTATGAGAATAGTTGACCGTGGATGACTTTTACGAGGGGAAGATGGTTGGGGGTGCGGTCAAAATGAAACACAGATAAGTTGATGTAACTTATTTAATTATGCCAACGCTTCGGCTAGTTTCTAGCCTTCATTAGGGCTAAGAACAGAACAAGATAACAAGCAATGAGTATAGAAAATAAAAAATAAAATATAAACAGAATGACATAAAGTGAATAATTGTATAGAATGGAATTAATAAAATGAAGTGATGAGAGAAGTGGAAAATAAAACGTATACATAGGTAATTGAATAAGTAGGTAAAATAACATAATTAAGGAAATAAAATAAAAATGAAGTTATATAATTCAAAGAAGTAGGAATATATTAGTTATTAATAATTCAAAAATTAAAACATGGAAAGAAAAAGAAAATTGAGAGAAAGAAAATATATGTAACCATAATAATTGATAAAGAGGCAATATATAAGTAAAGTTTAACAAAAGAAATAAATAGAAGAAAAAAAAAATATTTTGAAAACAACAATAATACATGAACATAACTAATAACGTGGGTAAGGAAAATTGAGAAAAGAAGGAGTGGTAAAATAAAGATACGCGGAAAAAAACAGAATAAAATGAACCTGTTAGCTTGAAATCCAATCGCCAAGTGGTATTCTGTGCCGATAACGGCCAAACTTCGAATTAAAAAAGACGTTACTACAATGGCTAAGTGTTTTTAAGAGGAAACGTTACGAGTGGGTAAAAAATAAAAAGTAAAAAGTAGAAATATTTAGAGGAAGAAAGCGTGTGAGAGGGTGACGACAAATGGTTTTTGGAAAATGTTAAAAATATATATATATATGTACAAGGATGACGAAGTACCGGTATAACTTCAACTTATTTGAGTTTAATTTTGACCGGACCTCCCACCATCTTCTCCTGGTATAAGTTAATTATTAGTTTCATGACAGCCAGAAATAATTGAATATTTGTGCTATCCGTGTTTTAATTATGTAAATTTAATGCTCCTTACTTTGTCACAAATCAAGTCATCCATCAGGACCTCAATATTCTATATGTTGCCGATTTGGCCAGAACCAGATACCGTTCCTTCCATAATAAACTTCGCAACCACCCAAATCCACTTGTTTCTAACCTGGCTTCTCCTTCATTACCTAATAATCCTCCTAGGCGTCTGAAAAGAAGATGGCCTCGAGATCTTCTTCTCTAGAAATGTTATTGGAGTTCTATCAGTGGGTAGATTCTCCACATGTTTTTATCATGTTACTATGTCACCTACAGCAAATTTACTTGTTGTATATATATGTATACAGCTGTATCAATAAATAAATTATTGAAAAAAAAATTATGTTAATAATTTCTGTGACCATCAGAAGCAATAATTAAGACTAGTTTAAGATATTTGAAAATATCAATAGTGTGCAAATACGTTGTTTCAAATCTTTTAAATTAAATTCGGTGCTTTATTTTTGATTTAATATAGCATAAATATAGATTTATGCATTATATGTTTCATAAGGGTAATTAAACTATCAAGTGTGATAAAAACTTAATAATAAAAGTTGAATTCATTGGTTATTTAGTACGATATCTACGAATTTATTTTATATACCTCCTTTTTTGTAGATCTTTACTTGAAGTGTTGCACATTGAAGAGAATAGAAATAAATATCTTTTTTGAAATGAGCTAGGATAAATTCCAACTCTATGTAGTGTAGCAATTGGAAGTTATGTGATGAGCCCCAAGCACACAACATCTGCTTTTATAATTCTATTTAATGTAATATATCTGTTTAAAAAAAAGTTCTCATTTGAAATATCGAACATAAAACCTTGTTTCTAAGTTAACTTCATATCGTAACACTGTAAAACCGGACAATAGAGATCAAAGGGACGGAGACGCGTCAGTTTGGCATCTCCCTGTCGAAGGCTGCATTTTTTGCATTTCATCCTTGATAAATCCGGTTGAGGAATCCAAGGGTCATTTGGTTCGTTAATGTTGAAATGGCCTGCTTCAACCATTTCTTCTTAAGACGTTTCTTAACTTTATTAATGGTTTCGGAAGTATGTTGTTAGCACAACTAACAAAGACTAGTTTGTAACTAAAGCAGAAATTTCTTATCACTTTGAGTACAAAATCCCGATGCTAAAAACCCAGCATAAATTTGCAAAAGAATGAATTTTTAGCTGTACTTTTTTTTTTTTTTAATAATTTATTTATTTTTATTATATATATTTGTATACAGTTGAAATATATACAACAAGTAAATTTGCTGTAGGTGACATGATACAAAGATGTGGAGAATCTACCCACTGATAGAACTGCAATAACATTTCTAGAGGAGAAGATATCGAGGCTATTTTCTTTTCAGACGTCTAGGAGTATTATTAGGTAATGAAGGAGAAGCCAGGTTATAAACAAGTGGATTTGGGTGGTTGAGAAGTTTACCATGGAAGAAATGGTATCTGGTTCTGGTCTAATCGGCGACATATGGAACATTGAGGACTTGATTTGTGACAAAGTAAGGAGCATTAAGGATTTTGGACTGTAAGGATTGGATTCGGGAGGAATTTGATGGTTTAGTGGAGCCCCAAAGCTCTTCTCCGTATGTCCAAATAGGCCTTAAAATAGTCATGTAGATCAGTCTTTTGTAATGAGTTGGCAATTTAGACCGTTTGTCTAGTAAATGTTGTAATAGGCGGAATCGACGAGCAGTTTCTTGTCTTTTTAGTCTTGTATGAGGATTCCATGTCAGTCGTTTGTCCAGATGTAGTCCTAAGTAATGGATCTTTTCGACAGGAATAAGAGGGGTATTATTAAAGGATACTGTAGGACAAAAATTGGGGTTTACGACGAAGGGTAAATATGACTTGGTGGGATTTATTGGAATTAATTTTAATCCTCCAGTTTTGGCACCATTCTTCAAGGGTAGTAATGTGGGATTGGAGGGTTTGGGATACAATGTAAGGATCATTGTACACTGACAATAGACATGTGTCATCGGCATACATGGTGGGGATAGTGTTAGGATTGGTTGGTATGTTAGCTGTGAAAACTGTATAAAGGATAGGACCAAGGATACTACCCTGATGTACACCAGCAGACTGACGGAATAGGGATGAATAAGTGCTGTTGTGGCAGTACTTTTTTTGTATAACATGTTTTTTTTTAAAAATATTTTCAAGTGTATTGAAATACAGGGATTGACACTTGACACTTGCACATGTGCGAATTTGTCTTAATTAAGCAAACGTGCAGTCTGGCCTAAGAATTAGGCAGCTATTACTCTTAGAGAGCGAGAACACTTCACCGAGACGAATCACAATTGAAACTACAGAAAGTCTTGACACTCCAAGAGACGTAGCGCCATAGATGGATGGATGGTTAGGTAATAAACAGCAGAAGTACGTTCAAATTTTAAACTTAAAACATTTCTCGGAATCTGTCCGTTACATTATTAACTTAGTAGATACTTGTTACAACGTAACTAAGGTTTATAGTTTTATAATTATTTAATAATCTATTTTTAAGAAAAAAAATAATAATGACTTCTTAATTCTTTACAACTTAAGGATTCGATGTCGGATTTCCCCTCTACTGCAGATGTAATGGTTGGGCCGCGGTGTAAGCCATGTTGGTGTGGTGGAGCTATGTGATAAATGGACTGCAAGGAGGGATGCTCCAACGCTCCAAGAGGTATTCGTTCCACGATGCCATTAATGGCAGTTAGCTGCAGGATAGCGCTGATGACAGAGCCTTGAGGCATCCCGTCTTCTAATTCCGTTTCGACAGTAAAGCATTAGTATCACGATGCGGGATTGAGAATATTAATAATGGCGTATAAAATCCTGAAATGGCTTTAAAATAACTTTATCAATCCCATTTCTGGGTGAAGGAAGGCGATTCCAATTTAGAAGAATGTTAAATTGAGCACTGTATATTATAAATTATAGAAGAATTCGGAATACAACATGGTAGTTCATCCAGAAGCTGTATAACATTTTGATTTAACAGGGAATACCAAAGAAGTTAGTAAATCTAGTGTGGATGTCCTTGCCTGAAACGTTTAATAAAGTTTGAATCAGTAATCTTTATTATGAGAAGTTTAAAGTTCAATTGGGTTTAAACATGGCGATCACCTATCTTATTTAATTTAGCACTAGAATACGTTACTAGAAATGTGATGCACATTACTAGGTTATGCTAATGGTTGGCATTATTCGGTAAGAGCGAAGAAATCATAAAACTTTTTTTTTATTTATTTAATGTGATTTACAACTGTACGAATAATAAATACATTAAGTAAATATGTTGTATTTTTCATATACACTTGAAAATCTTGGGAAGGAACCACCCATTGGTGGTACTTCAAGCATTAATTTAAATTAGAAGGTCCCGTGGCCATCTACTTTTCAGACGCCTAGGAGGATTATCAGGGATTGTTAAGGATCAAAGATTAAGAATTAATGGGTTAGGATGGGTAAGGAGTTTGGAATGAAAAGACGCATATCTGTTTTGGGTCAAATCTGCAACGAATGGGATGTTAAGGTCTTTGTGAATGAGTTTATTTGTAACGTAATAAGGAGTATCAAGGATTTTACATAGGATTTTGGATTGTAAGAATTGGATGCGGGAGGAATTTGATGGTTTGGTAGAGCCCCAGAGCTCAATTCCATATGTCCAAATTAATCTGATTGTCGTAGTGTATAATAATTTTTTGTAGTGAATGGGAAGTTTAGAGCGTTTGTCAAGTAAGTGTTGTAGCAATCGGAATCTAGGAGCAGTTTCTTGTCGTTTCAGTCTTGTGTGTGGATTCCAAGTAAGTCTGTTGTCAAGATGGAGTCCTAAGTATCGAATCTGTTCAACAGGCGTTAGTGGAGTATTTATTAAGGATACTGTAGGACAGGAGGTTTACGACGAAGAGTAGAGGTGATCTGATAGGATTTAATCATAAAACTAGATACAAATACGTTGATCAAATATAGTAAGGAATTAGGTTTCATAATAATTTTGAAATAAAATATAACCAAATATATGGTTAGCAGTAGAAACAGCGTAGTCATCTGGTTTAAGTAGATTTCAAAAAGGCTTCCAGAAGCCATATAATATTTTGATTAAATTGAAAATACCAAAGAAGTAAGCTAATCTGCGAAGGATTTTGATGCCCTTAACGTTTAATAAAGTTCGTATCATTAATCATTGTACTGAGAAGTTTTAGTTTCGATCGGGTTTAAAACAATGCGATCTCTATCAACTATCTTTATTATTCAATTTAGAACTACCATACTATATTAGAAATGTAATACATGCCGAAAAGGTTTTAATATCGGGGTAAAATATCCGTACAAGTTCATGTTGATGATTTGGTATTATTTTGTGATATCCATAAATCTAAATAAAATTACTTTACTAAAATATCGTAAAGAACTAGGTTTCGAAATAACCTTCAACAGGTTATAAATGATGTTTGTATGTGGAAAAAGGAAATATTATTTATGTGACAAAGTTCAAGATTTAAAATGTAAAAAGTTATATATAACATGGGCAATTAGCCTAAAGCAGAAAAGATCTTAAAGAACATGACATCAATATTTAAGGTTGTCTCCTTGAAAATGGCCTGAGGGCCGAAACGTTGTAGAATTTTTGAAAATAAAAGTTGAGAGTATAATTAGATCAAAATTGTGTGTGTTAATAATCCTTAAGTTTTTTAAATCCGAATTTTTTTTTGATAAATAAAAAAATTAATTTATTCTTATAAATTATTGCAGAGGATTTATGGAATAATTAGTGTATCTTTTCCCCGCGATTCCTTCCTAAGAATAATTAATATTTATGCGTTCTAGAGATTAAAAAAAAAAAACAACTCCGTTTTACTTCTTTGCAGGACTAGATTCCAACTATTACCCCATTCCAACCATAACTCGAGGTAGAAAATCCAAATGTTTTTCTTTTCCTTCGATAATATTATACAAACCATCGAGTGACAGTTCTTCGGTGACAATGGAATTCATCCACTTCAAGTCCATCGACCCCGAAAGTGATTAGTGTCTGAGGAATCTTTCTTTTTATCTAAGTTAAATATTCCATTGAAGAAATTTATTTGATTATTTGTTTGCGTTTTATTTACACTATTAGGTATTATTAAAGTAACCGGTCGAAAAAAAAAATGAAGAAAACTCTACATTACTGTTTCGAACCTTTCGAGGTTGTGTATAAGCACCTTGTGCTCCTAAACTAAATAGTCTGAAATAATATAATATAATTTTAATTTTTATTTATTTATTGATATTTACAATTGAATTAAAATTATACACGACAGGTAAATTTGATTTTAATAATAAAATGGCATTATAAAGACATGTGGAGAATCTATCCATTGATAGAACCAGTAATATTTCTAATGGAGTAGGTCTCGAGGCCATCTTCTTTTCAGATGCCAGGAGGATTATCAGGTAATGAAGGAGAAGCCAGGTTAGAAACAAATGGGTTTGGCTGGTTAGGAAGTTTGTTATGGAAGGATTGGTATATGGTTTTGGCCAAAAGGCTGTGGAAACATTGAAGTAAGGAGCATTAAGGATTTTGGACTGTAAGGATTGGATACGAGAAGAATTCTATGGTTTATTGGAGTCCAGATAGGCCTTATGATAGCCATAAAAAAGAGTCTTTTTTAATTAGTTGGAAGTTTAGACCGTTCGTCTAGTAAGTGCTGTAATAGTCGACATTGACGAGCTGTTTCCTGTCGTTTCAGTCTTGTATGAGTATTGCAAGTCAGCAGTAACGGATCTATTCGACAGGAATAAGTGGAGTGTTATTAAAGGATACTGTGGGGCAGCAAACATGCTTTTAAATCAGTATTAATTACGACATTTCGTCCCACCTTGGTAGGTCTTCTTCAAGGATTGTTGTTGAGGTTGAATAAATTAATTTGTTTGATACCTCCTAAAAATATGTTTTCTATTTGTTTATTGACATTGAGACCTGCATTAACTTTATATAATAAGTAATTAATCACAAATTACTATTATTATTATTAAACCCAGTAAATGTGGTTGTTATAATGATTACAAATCTTATCAATTAAAACTAAGATACGACATTATAACACGAACATCAAGCCAGTGATTCTCTATGGAACGGGGACCTCGTGACTTTCCAGCCTGAGGGGCTTCTGAAAATAGAAAGACGAATTCTCAGAAGGATCTACGGACCTAAGAGAACACCTGAAGGATACAGGTTGTGGTCGAATCAAGAAATAAGAAAACAACAGACCTAGAGACTGACGTTAGGGTTGGAAAGCTGAAGTTTTATGAAGTTGAGAATGAAACCTGGAAGACTAAACCGTAGATTTTTCAACGAATCCACTGTCACAAAAATTCAAAAAGGATATTACAAGGAAATTGGGAATGATATGGAACAAGTGGGGCTGACGGACTGGGATTATTTAGACAGAGATGAGTACAGGGACGCTCAAGGGAATGAAGGTTCTTGAAGGAAAGAAGCGCTCCAGAAATGGTCTTGCGTGGTCAGAGGAGAGAAAACGTAGACACGCAGAGATCATGAAAGACATATGGGATAAGAGGAAGCAGATGAAGAAGAAGCATTAGAATTGTGAAATGTGCGTGGTCTTCAAGGCCTTTTCATGAAAAAAAATATATATATACATTATGCAAAGACCTATTTGGACGGAGTTGAACTTTAGGGCTCCAATAAACTGTCCTATTTAATCTTTACAATCGAAAATCCTTCGTGAAATCCGCATTTCTCCTGACTCAAATCATCCATAAAAGTAAAACGGTCTCACTGTTCCATATGTTGCTGTTTTGTCCAGTGTCAGATATGAATCCTTCCATGATACACTCCCTTTCCATCCAAACGCACTTATTTCCAAATCTGATTCCTTTTCAATTCCTGATCTGAAAAAAATATGGCCTCGATTCCTTCTATCCAATTCCCCACAAGTCTCCTATTGTACTATAATTCTCATAACATTTACTAGTTGAATTTTTTAGTTAGTATACGGATAAAACAAAATTTAGTTAGCAGTAGAAACGCGAACCATTTCGGCGATATAGATATAGGAAGAATTACGTTTGCATAGGTTGAAGTATTGGTTCTACGGTAACTAGAAACGAAATTGATGAGGGAATAAAAGCGAGGATGAAGGCGGAAAATGCTTTTTATTTTTCAATTTCGCACCTTCTATCCCAAAACTTAAACATTAGAATTTACAAAACTATTATCCTTTCCACTGTTCTTTATGGATGCGAGATGTGGCCTCTTCACTAAGGGATGAACAGCACCTTAAGATTTTTGAAAATATTTCGAAATAGATCAAAAAAGGATGAATTAACAAGAAAATTTAGAAGGCTAAACAACGTTAAATTAAGGGAATTGCTACCGATAAATATAATTAAAGTTATAGCATTGCGGCTTATACGATGGGCGTGTAAGATTGTAGGACTTAGTAACGAGTGGATCCCTAAAATGTTAATAAACACTGAACCGATGAGTAATCGTCCGAGGGGAAGACCGAAATGTAGATACGAAGATTGGGTTTAGAGAGGCGTCAATGAAACGATGTATGTAAAGAGCAATTGGTAGTATCGGCATCGAACATTCGGGTTCGTTAGGCTTTTATTATTATTTTTTAGTTACTACAGTTGTCAATTTCAATGAATAAAAGAACCGAGAGGGGGCGCTCATGACGTAATTGTTCGGGGGCGCCAAATGTTCAAGCACTTCTTGTTTATTTTAGTTTTTCTCTTTCTCCTGATTTAGAAACATGACACACGGACATACTTCTTCAAAGAGATATTTCTTCGATTCAACTCGGTTCCCAAGATAAAATCGGAATTAAAAAGAAAAAACTGTTACAGAGACAATGAAAAGTTGGAAAAACTGAAAACACCTGAGATTTTCATATTCATATCTACCAAAGAAGGCAGATGGTTTTCTTCTTGCTGCTGTTGTCCCTCAAGTGTTTCATACATGGCCCTACGAGCCATGTTTTCTAATGAGCTGCTCAAGTATGTCTAACGCCATATCAATCCCATCACTTCCATATATTAATCATTAACCCATGCAACCATTATTTCATTACTCGAAAATAAATCATAATTTTTTTAGTAATAATAATAAAAAGATAAGCGAAACCAAATGTTTGATTCCAACAACAAAAATTGCTCTCCACATTTAGTACAAGAGCCGGGAAGAAAAAAAGGCAGTTATCTCATCCCAATTTTTGAATACTTAAAAATAATGTAGTCTCTAGTCATATTTACACTCTAATATACAATCGACCTGAGGATCCCTGAGCTCACTCTATCCCCCTATTTGTATATTAATAGATTGTTAATTTAGACGACCATGTTGGGTTTTATGAATGTGTATATTTTTTAACTCTGTTCGGAATGTTTATATATTTTTTGTACTTTTGACATAAATTTACTTTTCCCATATCACAGACCTCGAAGAATGGTGTGGTAATTGGAGGATTAAGATAAATTCCAACAAATCCCATCAAATCACCTTTACCCTTCGTCGTAAATCTACTGACTGCCCTACAGTTTCATTTAATGATGTTACCTACTCTTACCCCTGTCGAACAGATCCGCTACCTTGGACTAAATCTGGACTAACGATTAACGTGGAATCCTCATACAAGACTGAAAAGGCAGTAAACTGCATTTCGATTTTGACTATTACAGCACTTACTAGACAAACGGTCTAAATTTCCAACTCATTACAAAAGACTGATATACATGACTATAATAAGGCCAATCTGGACAAACGGAATTGAGCTTTGGGGCTCCACTAAACCTTCGAATTCCTCTCGTATCCAATCATTACAAACTAAAATACTTTGTAAAATCCTCAATGCTCCTTACTTTGTTACAAATGTAACCGATCTAGCCCGAACCAGGTATCACTTCTTCCATTATAAACTCCCTAACCACTCAAACCCCGTAGTTTCTAACCTTGCATCCTCTTCCATTCCTGACAATCCTCCGAGGCGCCAGAAAAGAAGATGGCCACGAGACCCGCTAATGTAAAATGTCATTAGAGTGCTACCAATGGGTAGATTCTCTACTCGCCTGTAACACCACACTTTAACTAAGGTCAAATTAACTGTATGTATTATATAATATACAATTGTAAATTTCAATAAAAATATTTTTTAAAAAAATTTACTTTTATGTTTGATGAAAAAAAGGAGAAAAAAATTTTAGAATTGAAATTATGGAAAAATTTAACACATTTAAAACAAGATAAAATGCTATGGGAAAAATTAAAATGTGTATAGGATGAAATCATAAAAAGGAAACAAAAATGATGTATAAATTTATTATAAATAGTATAGTGAAAATTTACAAAAATTTATAATACTGTAATTATTTATATTAATAGGATTAAAAAGTGTGCTTCACTAGTAATAAAATGCTGTGTATAAGGCACGCCAATGAACTTGACCAGCACAACATTTTCAAAAGTATTTTTCTGTCCTAAATATTAACTTTTTGCAAGATATTCTGCCAAGGTCAATGAATTTAGTCACATTAACCTATTTTGTCACTTTCCCATTTATTTTAAAAACTATTAATTATAGATTAAGTTAACACTATTATCACTCACTAATCATACAATATTATTTTGTGTTTAACTCTTAAGTGAAAATGCAAATATTTTCTCTGGTACAACTGGAATGCTCGGTAAACCTTTAACATATAATCCATTTGTAAATGGTGATGCAGCAAGCTTTGTTATATAAAAGGTCAATACAACTTTCTCCGACCATGTTTAAACAATGTTGGGTAACTTTATTCTATGCAATTCTACAATAATCGTTTGTTTTCTTGCAGTTAAGTAGATTATGTAATAAAACAGAAAACTTATCGTTCATTTCCAACATTGTTCTGCAATAGTATCTTTGATTTACGCAGCGAGCTAGGAGAAACTCATAGATCAAAAATTAAAACTTAACAACTAAGATTAAAATTAAATTTTAAAAAAACTACTGTTACTTGACCAACGGTTGTGCAAGGAGGTGATTTGGTCAGAATCTCGACCGTCTCATTTTTATCCAATTAAGGGTACCCAACTTATGAGGCTTGGTAAACCCCAGGAGGGCTCCAGAACACACAGGATTGGCTCACTGCTACAGTGTAACAGAAAACAATTTTCTGCCCAGCCGGATTCAAACTCGGGTTCTTAGAGTTAGTAACATCGCGCCTAACCACGATGCTACCACACTCCCAACAACTAAGATTATGGCATGAAATTAAAAATAGTTTTAAAATGTTCAGGAAAGTGAAGTCACTGCTGTTACTTGACCAACGGTTATGGAAGTAGGTGATTTGGTCAGAATCACGCATTACAAGAGTAATGATAAATAATAAGCACCTATAAAAAGAATGCATCGCTATAATTGAAATATTTCTTTATTGGTGCATTGTCGTCTTGTTTATCCTTTTGGGCTGGTTGAGTAAACTCAAATTATGATTATGGGTTCTAACGGGAAATAGAATCTTAAATCGATTTCATGCTTTGCGAATTTTGAAGCGTAGGATCGAAAAAATACCCCGTAATTGAAAATACCCCTTTGCTCTGGCAATTCCAAGAGTGTGCTGGGGTAGAACTGGAAGAGGATATGCAGTCGAATATACTACCAAAAACATAATTCATCTTACTAAGACTTACCAATTTAAATTTCAAAATTCTTGAAAAAATTGTTGGTGGGTATTTATACTCCAAGGATTCGGGATAAGAAATTACAGTTACTTCGACCCAATGTGTTATTACTTCTAATAAGAATTGATGATTCTGCTAGCCATAATTAGAGAGAATAAAAACGGTAGTTGTTTAAAATCTTCAAAAATTATTTCTTACATTCATATTTCTAAAACTAACTTTTACACATTGCTCAGCCTCCACTGGCTCACTACCAGTGATGCGGCGATAGGGATGCGCTGGGATCTTTTGAGCTCTACTCTACCCCTCACACGTGGGAGATAGATTGAGCTCAGGGATCTTCAGGTCGATTGTGTAAATATTGTGTATTAGAGTGTAAATGTTACTAGAGACTATATTATTTTATCATTATGTTATTTTATTTATTTATTTTTCATGCAGATAGTTTGATTATGTTCATTTTGTTTATTCTTCTGTTTGTATATATTTTAAGAGAGGTTTTTTTTTTTTTTTTTTATTCATTTATTTTAGTACGTATAAGATCATTCATCGCTATTACCTATTGCCCACAACTGTGTGGCAGATTGTAATATCTATCAATAAATAAAAAGTATTATTAGTAAAAAAAAAAAAAAAAGCTTTTACACTAAAAAAATTGATGGTCATTATTTGAAGTAGAGTAAATCTTCTAAAACACGATCACTAATAGAACTGTTTACTTTCAATAGTTTTCAAGATACAATTTTTTGACAGGTAAACAAAACAAAAACAAAAACAAAAACTATTAAACTAAAATAAAAAAAATGAATAATCTCATAGCTATAATATAACATAAATTGATCCACTTTATTTTCAACAAAGTTTTCTCAATTCCCTAAGGTTTCGGCCCTTGGACTATTATTAGATAGACAACCTAAAAATTATCTTCATATTATTATTATATTATTCTCTCAGACATAACACTAATATTTCTTAAAACATACCTCACTATTGATTTGTCAGAATTCATTAAAAAAAAAAAAAACTTTGGTGATAACAGAGTCCTATTCTGTTGAAGGTAGGTTTTATTTTTAATAGTGTTATTGTGTTTTAGTAAGAAGAATTTAAAAAAGAAAATAGTCGTTGATCCATTAATATTATATATTTTTGTAAGTAAATAGCCATTTTATAAAATTTTAGTCAGAAATTAATCAAAATTTAATAAAATATTGAATACATCATAAAGAAAATTTTAATCAGATTAAAAAGAATTTTTAATCAGAAAAAAATAATATTATAATAATATCTTTATTATTGCTTTTGCAATTAGCCTGTGAGAGTAACATGTTTTTAAAATGGATTGTGACAAATCAATGATGAGGTATGGCTTAAAAAATATTAGTATTTCGGTAAGATAGTGGTGGAAATGTTTTTTTTTCATTAAAAATTACCTTTTTTTTGCTTTTTATTCCAAATTATTATCATTATTCAGTTTTAGATTTGAATTTCCTGATCTTTAATTTTGTTCTATCCACCCCTGATATATTTCTATCAGTGGAAAGCCATGTAATATTCAGTAAATTCAACCATATTGCATTATATAAAATAGAGTTTTAGCTTTAGCAAATTAGTGAATAACATTTTTTTTTTTCTCACTCTGATTTCTCTTAGAAAATTAGTAACATGTGTGAGACCTGCGCAGCTTATGCTTTCTTTGTTCAATTATCATCAGTGAAGCGTGATTAGAAGGAATAACAGTATTTACATTGAACATTTTAGTTTTTTATTTAAGTTACTATAGAATAAGTAATCGTTTACAAAATTTATAATTATGTTTAATTTATTCCCATTTGTGGTTTATAATTTATGATTACAACACATTTTTATTCTGAAGGATGACTGAATAAATCTTGACAATCTTCTTCCAATTACTTATATTACATTATTAAATAATATTATTGAGTTTTCTCTATTGTTAGTTGGTATTTCACAATACTATAATAGCTGTTAACTTAAAAAATTCTGGTATTTTCATTTATTTTACTGTTTAATCAATCTATGCGGGGGGTTCGGTCAGCAAAAAGAACATAAATAAACAAAAAATATTTATTCATGCCGACTTTTCGACCTAAGATTTAGGTCGTAATCAGGGAGCTTGTAGCAGGGAATCCTTGCTAAAACTGATTTTTAGCGATTCCCTAACAGTTTTAGCTCCCTGAATCTTATAAATAATTTTTTCTTAATTTAAAAACAATTTTGATCCTTTTTTTCTCTCAACTTTTATTCTTTAAAATTTTTCCAACGTTTCGGCCCTCAGGCCATTCTCAGGGATACTACCTTCAATATTGATGTAATTTCCTTTTCAAAATCTTAAAACTGCAGGCTAATTGCCTTTGTCCCATATAATGTTTTCTAAAAAAATTTTTCTTAGATTTAAAACCTTTTTTACACAACACTTTTCTTTTGTTGTAAAGTATCCTTGAGAATGGCCGGAGGGCCAAACCGGAAAAATTTTAAAGAATAAAAGTTGAGAGAAAAAAAGGATCAAAATTGTTTTTAAATTAAGAATATACTAAACCACTCTCAAACAAGCATATATAAAATAATTAATCTAAATAATTTTTTGTTTCTTTATGTACTTTTTGCTGACCGAACACCCCGACTATCTTCTCCAATTATTATCTACGTTCAACTATCTACACCTCATTAAATGTTAGTGTGATGTATGAGATAATAATATGGTTATAACATGAAAACAAGTTTAGGTTGTCTCTTGATAATGGTCTAAGGGCCGAAACGTTGGAGAAATGAAATAAACCTTTGAGAGTAAATTGAATCTATTGAGGTTGTGTTATTAAAATTAACCACTCTCAAACAAATAAATAATGTATATATTAAATTGGAAAAGTAAAATAACATCTTTAGCATAATCATTCCTATTTAAAATATTTACTTTTAACCTTGGGAACTCCGGACCAAACTTTTCCCACCCACTTTAAAGGAAACAGCAGGGCTATGGATTTCCCGGTGTTTCTCTCTCAACCCCGTTACTGGAGTATATCTACAGTCTATAACTGAAAATTATAGACTAATAAATAACTTATACCTTAAAATAGATTTGATTTCATGTTTTAAGGCTATCCACTACATAAGAATTCCTTTTCTATACGGTCGTAAGGCTCATGTGCCTTCAAGAGTTAAAGCGATGGATTTGGTCACAGTCTCATTCACGAACCATGGATTTTTTTTTCTGTTTTCTTAGGAAAAAGAATAAATTAAGTTCTCCAGCTAATTTGACCTTTTTGGGGGCACGAAATCCTTTTTTATTTCCCCGCTCGGTAAGACGATACATCCTGGAACATCCATATAAAAAACTATCCCATGGTATGTCTGAACTAGACCACAGCCTAATCGGGAGCTATGGTAGCTGTGAGAAGTAAAATGGCGGTCGGCGTAATTAACAGAGCGCCTTAATTAGTGGGAGGGGTGTGGGCGTGGCCTTGGGAAAGATAACGATATCTATTGGCTCATCTCCCCCATTTGGTAAGCAAATCAAGTGCAGTCTTGAGCTGACGTCATCCGTTGCAACGGTAGACTCTAGTCGTATAGTGAGAGATGTCGCTGCACCTGTTTCGAATGCATCTGCGATTTTTTCCTCAAGGAGAAATATTAAGCACAATCATCTGTCTCTATTATTATAAATGTGATTAATTGACTGGGGCTGAAAGAAATCAGGAATAGAAGCTAAAGCGAAATCACACAAAAAATTGATAATTCACGGTTGTCGGGGTTTTATTTTTTTTTTTTTTGGTATTTAAGCTCAAAATGTGATAAGCTGACATGAATATTTGTGAGAAAATTACCCATTTGTTGCAATCCAATAACATTTATAAATTAGTAGGTCTGGAGATCAATTTTATTTTAGGTCCCTCGGAGGATTATCAGGAATAGAAGAGGAAGAAAGGTTAGAAACAGTGGATTAGGGTATTTT
The DNA here is from genome assembly GCF_000696795.3 of Halyomorpha halys. NCBI lineage: Eukaryota > Metazoa > Arthropoda > Insecta > Hemiptera > Pentatomidae > Halyomorpha > Halyomorpha halys. The sequence continues at coordinate 1,813,715 of NW_027109908.1, forward strand.
TGAACATGAGGCTAGGCGTACCTCGGGGTTGACTCATGGCTACAGTATAACAGAAATTATCTGACTCAGCCGGATCCAAAACCGTGTCCTTAAAATTAACAGTGCCTTGCCACTGTTCATTTAATTGCACTACTCTTTGCTCAAATTGTATAACTGTAATTTACATGTATTTTGTAGTCCAAATTGTATCATTTTATTTCAATATATTGTAAGTAGGAATAAAAATAAATTTGAAGTCTTTATCCTTTGTATTTTAATTTGTACTTCAATGTTGTGCCTCTTCAAAAACAATGTTCGTTATCACTCTTTTCTCTAAATTGCACAGAATTTTTATTCCGTCTTTATTCCTAAACTTTGACAGAGCAACATCCAATTGTCCCTGAGTAAATACTGTTTCCTTTGATGTTACACAAACTAACTTTTTCAAAACTCTGCCATTGTTATATACTTATAGTCATACCGATTTTTTACTCAATTTTTGATCACCCATTTTTATTATTCCGTTTTATGTAAAATAAAATACCACACGGTGATCATATGTAAAATAAAATATCACACTGTGATGATATGTAAAATAAAATATCACACTGTGATCATATGTAAAATGATATATCACACTGTGATCATATGTAAAACAAAATATCACATTGTAAACATATGTAAAATAAAATATTAGTTAGTCACTAAAAAGATTTTTAATATTTATTGGTTTTAGGGGGTGACGGTAGTAGGGTGGTAACGTGCCTGTCTGCCAATCCAAAAGTTGCGAGTTCGAGTCCCCGGCCCTATTCGGGATTTTTTCAAGCATATAATTATACAATACTCACTCACAGCCTCCCCCCTGGGGAGCATTTGTGGGGTCCGTTAGCCAATGGGTAGCGTTCACAAAAATAGGCGTGGGTGTGACGAACCCACCCTATGAAAACCACGTCATGAAACGCGCGACGTATTTCCTCAGTACATCGCACGAGGCCTTGGACCTTCACGGTCTGTCGCGCCAATAATAATAATAATAATTTGTTTTAGGGGGAACATAAGTTAGGCAGTATAATACCTAGTTACATACTCCGCTGTTGTTTACAAAAAAAAAAAAAATTAAAATCATTTATAAAGACCAATACACTCTAGCTGAACTAGATATATTTATCATTGTAAAAAAAAGTCACTAGATATTTAACAATATAAAAGAAACAAAAACTAAATATCCAGTTGAGATGATAATAGTACTAGCAAACCAAATCCGATACTTGCTGGAACTAAACAATATTAGCTCGAATTAATTCATGAATTTCTGTCAGAACCCTTAAGATTGGACTTTGAACTGTTATTTATTTATATATCCCAAGATCTAGTTAGAGCTGGATACTTATATTACAAGAGCCGGGAAGAAAAAAAGTTAGTTATTTCACCCCAATTTTTGATTACTTTAATGAAAACTATGTGCAAGTACTAGTCAAAATTGATGAGTCTGCTAAGTGTAGGTAGGGGAAATAAAAAATGGCGGCTGTTTCAAAACGTTAATAGTAATTAATTTTTCATTCGGACCACTCAATCTTTAAAACTACCAACAACACAAGAAAATCTAAAGGAACATTATTTAAAGAAGAGTAAATTTGCTGAAATATTAGCCCTAATAGATTTACGTTCAATAGTTTTCGAAATATAGCATTTAATTTTTTTTGTCCTAAGTTAAGTATAAACAAATTTAAAAAATGATATGCTGATTTGGGGAGCAGCGTGGCTCAGTAGTAAGGCACTATTCTTTCAATTTCAAGGACTCGATGGGTTCGGGAGCCCTGAGGGTTCCTTCATTGGGAAAAAATCTGGTGGTCGAGCGTGATTCTGACCAAATCACCTCCATGCTCGTTGATCTAGTAACATTACTTCCTTACACGTACACAAAAAGAAGTAACACTCTTCCTAATTTGGATAAGATGGTTGACAGGTCTATATACAGGACACTGTCAGTTGAACAAGCATCTCTATAATATGAGACTGACAGAGCCACCAATCTGCAGGTTTTGCAGAAAGGATGATGAGACCGTGTATCACATCGTATGCTGATGTGGTGCACTGGCCAGGGTACGATTCCTTACTTTTGGGTTGATCCGTATACGATATCCTAGTTTCGCAGAGGGAAGAACGGCGTACAATAGGGTATTCATGATGTGTTAAATGTAAAATGTTTTACCATGTTAAATGTTATAGGTATAGGATTGTGAGCAGCCTTATTTAAGTCATGTTAAATGGTAAATGCATAAGAGCTCCTAGCGGATTTTCTGAGCAACTTGTTTTATAACCATTCCTTCCAAAACTGCATATTATTGTTTACTTCTAAGTCTTGATTAAAGTAATTTATTACAACATCCCTTAAGTTATTGAAAAGTTTGGCTGCTGAGTGCCTTATTGATCTTCTAACTTGTGAGGAAGAGAATCAAGATGAGCTAATTGACAACTGTCAATACATTATTATTATCATCCATTGCTTTATTATATTTAAAAACGTCCAAAACAATATTAATATACAATCAAAACGGTGACGAGCTCAACGTCATTCTCTATTTAACAGACCCTAAACCATGTTAAATGTTTGTTTGTTTCTTAGTTTTGAAAGGGCGTTTATCAGCCTGGTCATCAACGCCCGTTGGTTGTTGGCTTTAATAAGGCCTAGTTGTTTTAGTCATAGGTTTGTTTAATAATCGTTACGATATTGGAAAGGATGGTGAAAAACAGATAACTGACTGTTTAATTTTAAAAATAAGGCAAGCTAAATAGATAATTATAATAATTACAGGCTGGTTATTAAGTTAGTCTGATGGATGAATTTAATGACTTTTACAATTACAGATTCGTCGTTTCTCAACGCCATTGGGACATTTGTTGGTATCCCTAACTGATTCAGAGTTGATGTGTAGTGACGACATTCTTCAAAAATGTATTTGACGGTCAGATTGCTATTACATTTTGGAGGTGCCTCTCCTGATATGAGATGGATGTGTGTCAGTCGGGTATGTCCTATTCTGAGTCGGGTGATCACTACATGTTAAATGTTATATCGTTTTAACATGTTAAAAAAGGAAACATTTTTCAATTTAACATGAATTTTTCCATTTAACGTGGTTTAACATGTTAACCCAAAGATCATAAATACCCCTAATAGACCCTCAGTGACCACGGTACACTTTTACTGGGTTTAAAAAAAAAATTACTTCGTTAAATATTACGGTACACCTGTAATAGATTATAGTGGCATAGATTTATTTTATTTTTTGATATACTGTTGTATATATATGAGGCTAGATTCTTTGCTTAACTAAAAGTAGTTGAGGATTATTGTCTTGTGTGGCCTCCAGCACCTATGAGTGTTTTTTAAAACTGTGAAACAGCTTAGTTCAATATATATTATATACGAAATATCGTTTATTATAATAGAAAAATCGATTTTTTTTATACAGCAATTTAGTTCCCAAGAATATGAACAACTGTAATAAAAAGAAAAATTAAATTGAAAAATCTTAACAGAGCGGAAAAGTACACTCAACACCAGACTACTTAATTGTGTTGCCACATCGTTGTCAAAGCAATTCCGAGCTGTGAACACTTACTCTTCTCATAATTTTAAAATTGCTCTTCTACTTCCATCAAGCCTAAACGAGGCTCCATTTATATTTTCTCATTATCCCCTTTGCTAATAATTTTCTAAAATAAAACTCAGGTATATTTCCTTCAATACCTACATCATCTTTGAGGTGAGAATACTATTAGGACGGAAAAGAGATTGCTTTGAAATAGAATGAGGTGAGTGTTCATATGGGAATGGGAAATGTTTGATTAAAATAATTCCAATAAGTCTATACAAGCGTTCGAACGCCAATTTAATTTTCATTTTAGAACGCTATGACTGAACGATGTACAAATGAAAAAAATTTTACTTTTACTTACCGATATATGGAATATATAGTAAAGAGAATTGCTCTCATGAAGAATTTATAGTTCGAGTTTTCGATTGCAATACACGTTTGTGTCTATTGACTTGTTTGTGCTGTGGATATGTATATGCTTGGGATGTTACACTAACGTTTTCGATTAAATTGATTCACCGGGTGTGCAACTTTATGAAGTTGCAGGGTATTGTTACGATTGCCATGGTGAAATAAAATCACTGGCGATATCTGCGTAGACAAGGGGTTTTATAGTTGTCATAGTGAAAACAAAACACGAGGCATATATGCTTAGAGAAGTGGACATGGTTTTGTTAAGTTGACTGTTTGGTTTTTGAACACGTTACGATTGTTCAATATAAAGTGGATGGTCATTAACACTAGATTTGTGGATATAGTCCAGTGCGTGACAAGGTTTGTTCAGCACGTCCGGGATAGGCGAGTTGTGGCAGGGGTCATCTTCATACTTCTGGGGAAGGTGTGACGGTGCCCGGAAAGAAAATATCGGACAACCTTGTGTTCTGCCTGGAGTACACCCAAAGACTACGTGGGATTCGAACTAAACTTTATTTTGTTTTTATTTTATATTCATATTTTGTATAATAATGTAAAATTAGTTAATAAGGTTAAGATTTTAAGTTAAGGTAAAGTCTTTAAATTGATTTTGTTTTTAAATGTTTTATTAATTGATAAGAACTTTTTTTACCATTTTTCCTTTTGCGATTATATTTATTTATTTATTTAACTCACCCCCTTCTCCGCTGAGCGTGGGCAAGTATAAACGATAAATATATAATATATATAATTAAAGATAAGTCAAAATTTGCGGTTATAGTATTTGAGGATTAAGTTACCAAATTGAAAATATAAATTAAGGATCTTTAAACAAGATAAAAATTTCTTTTAAATGTATGTCCGCAAAGCTTTATTTAGGAGATATTCACACCTAGAGATTTTCATTGTAAGGAATTATTCAAGTTATATGAAATAAATAAAACTTATTTATTTGTTCCAACTACTCTAATAATCAAACGTAAACATTATATTCATATTAAATGTTGTTCAAAGTGATTTCCTTGAGCATTAAGACAGGCTCGGCATTTTTCTTCAAAGATAGCAGTGGCAGAACGGCTCTGGATATGTGTTACTGTTTCACAATATTCAATTATCCTTCTTCGTAAGGAATAGGTTCATTGGCCGGCCTTGCATAGACGTTTTGTTTAATGTCACCCCAAGTAAAAATCCAGTGGTGTGAGGTCTGGAGAGCGTGGAGGCCATGTCACTGGTCCTGCATGGTCAATCCATTGGTTGGGATAATTAACCCATTCAGCCATTGTCTTGGAGCTCTTCCGTAATGTGCAGGACAGCCATCTAGTTGAAGCCACGTGTCCCTTTTCAGTTGTAGTGGAATATGGTCAACTAAATCATAGTAATCATTATCAAGAAATATACCAGCATTGAGTCGAGGTGACAAGAAATGCGGACCTATTAAAATAGTGTATATTTTCTCCAACCACACATTGCACTGAAACTGGTGCTGAAAATGATACTAACGAATTTCATGGGGATTTTCAATTCAAATGACCCATCCACACACTTGTGAATGCATGAATTTGTCATTGTTTGGCAAACGTGTAGAGGCAGCTTTAGAGTTATTGACGCTTGTGAAGAGCCTACGATCCGTGAAGCGAGCGGAGGACGCGGACGTTGGTCCCTGAGGAAGGCCTTGAGGTACTTGAACGGTACAAATGGCAGCGGTGAGATACGCAAGAGCGTAGCCCTGCCCCCGGCGATGGCTCCGAGCCAGTGCTAATTGACTAGAATAAATTAAGACGAATCGCCCTGGCCCGGGGAGGCGATTATTGTCCCGGTGTAATTGCCCAGAGTGATGGCTGCCATCAGTGGCTCTCCATCTCATTAATCCTCTCTCTATATAATTAATTGTATCGTTAACGCTCTAATTCTTCTATTAGTCTTGTCCTGTCGGTCTGCCAAGGTCTGCTCCTGAAGCCTCGGGTAGAATGTGCGCTTTAACCAACGCCAATGATAGTATGTTTCTGCAATATGGTGAACGGTGGTGGAAAGTGAGCATTTCGTAAGTGGGCAGAATATTATAACTATAGACTAAAGAAAATTTATGGTAACTGCAGACTAGTGTTAATTAAATTAATAAATGGATTTCGTAGTACGATTTATTTTCGGGATTAGCAGAGATACGCACATAACCTGTATTACGCCGAGCTGAAGTGGCTCAATCCATCCTTCAGAAGTCAACATTTCCTAGCTTCCTTTTTATTCTAAATAATTAATACTCAACGCCCCTCTTATATCCTAGAAAACCAGCAGTTCAAATTCTCAGCCCTATCCCGTATTACTAGGTCCCATTTATCTTGTATCATCTACCTCCCACCTCACCGAAATTCAGTTTTAAAATTTTTTTTTCTACTCCGTTGTACGACGCAACTGAAGCAGAAGAACCTAAACTTTTCGTAAACAATACTCCTATCTCAATTCCATACGTCAGTCAAAAATCTTGGTGTCACTTTTGATGAAACTTTTTCCTGGAAACCATACATTGCCCAAGTTGTCCGTTGAACCATAGCTACCTTTAAGCAATTCAATAGAATCCGTTATCTCCTTCAACTTGAAACCCGTCATCTCTTAGTTTGCTCTCTTGTTTTTCTCCACTTTGACTATGGCTGTCTGGTATATGGTGGACTCTCGGGTAATCTCGAATCTAAACTTAAAGGTCTTATGAATTGCGCATTACGATTTATTTTCGGGATCAGCAGAGATAAGCACATAACCTAGTATTACGCCGAGCTGAAGTGGCTCTGTCCATCCTTCCGATGCCAGTATTTCCTAGCTTCCTTTCTATTCCGAGTAATTAGTACTCAGCTCCCCTCTTATATCCTAGAAAACCTGCAGTTCAAATTCTCAGCCCAATCCTGTCCCAAACAGGTCTCATTTATCTGATATCATCTACCTCCCACCTCACCGTTTGATAAATTATTTTTTACCACAACTGTATATCACTAGAACTCCATTCCCTCTAACATACGTCATGTACCAACCCTTCTCTCGTTTAAAACCCTTATATTTAACTACTTTATACTTCACCAATCTAATCCAATATTATAATAGTGCAGATATTTTGTAGCTACCTTTCTGTTTTCTTTTTTATGTTATGTATTTATTCAGTTTGTTTTAAATTTCCTTTTTTTTCTTCTCTATATTTAAAATTATTTTAATTTTAGTTAGTTATAAATAAGTAATAATTAAGTGTGCCCACACTGTTTTTTGGCTAATATATTTCCTTGTAAAATTAAAATTACCCTTGTAATTGTTCAAAAGAGACCAAGCCCCAGAGCAATACACTATTTTTCATTTCATTTCAATAGGGTAAGTTCTTGGAAGAAGGATGCTAGAATATACTAGATATCCAAATCGTGCTAGAGAGAGAAAGAAATACTTTATTCATTCATGCTGCCCAAATACATCGGGTTGCTACATTACACAGCATACTGATCAATCCGTGACTGGACATATATAAATTAAATATTTTTACATGATATAACATAATAGAAACATAACATTTTTTTTTTTTTCATAGTTTTCTTTTACAATGAATACCAGTCAACAAACGAACTTCAAGATTTTCGATTTATTCCTTTCTTTTTCTTTCCCTTCTATTTCACAACCCCTATTTCATTTAATCAACAAATTCCCCTATATAACAAGTATTAAAATATTTAAAATAATAAAGTAATAAATAAAACAACAAATATATACTGGAAAATCAGTAGGTAGTAAAATTATTGTTAAGAACCATAGGAAGTTGAGATGTTTATTAGCACCAAAATTAAATTTAGTTTAATGCGCTATAAAGTAGTTTATGACTCGTTGTTATCTTCGTTGTTTGGGGTTGTATTTTTCACGATATTTACTAAAATAAATTGACTTTTAGTTGTTCGGACAAAAGTTCATATGCAAAATTCATCTTCATATTCAAATATAAAAATACTACTTTCACGATGATAAGCGTTATAAACTACTTGATAGTACTTTAAACTATCTTTATGGTTTTTCAAAAACAAAAAATTATATCCGAACGACTAGAAATATTTTGTCAAATGTCTTTAAAATACTACTCCAAAGTAAATAAACGTCATATACTACTTTCTAGTACATTAATCTAGCTTTTATTTGAGTTTTAATAGATATCAGTTTGTCTCATTGTTTCTGAGATAAAGATTTATCAAAATAAATTCACCAACTACCGATTTCTCAGTGCTTTTTCTAATATGCTATATCTCGGGAACTATTAAACTAGTAATGATATTTTAGCAAATTTACTGTACTTTAAATGACGTCTTTTTAATTTTTTTAGTGTTTTAGATAGTTTCAAAAATATGGAGCTCCAAGTGAAAATTTGATTTTTTCTTTAACTTATATCTTTAACAGCTGCCATTTTGTATCCCCCTACCTATACTTGGCAGTCTCATCAATTTTGACTTGTAATTTAGCGTAGTTTTTATTAAAGTAAACTTTTTTCCACCGGGCTCTTGTACAATTAGGCAGGGTGCATGCGGTTACCAGAGATGGCAAAAAATTAACTATAGCTAAAATTGCCATGGATACGAGCCTTATTCATGAATGAAACATTGATAAATAAATATCGTATCCATGGCAATTTTAGCTATTAGCTTCATAGTTGCCCAATTCTGGCGGTAACTATCGGGCGATAAAGTACTGTACTACTTTTGTATCGTACTGAACATAATTGAGTGGGGGAATAAAAACCCCATCTATATGACGACTTCTGAGAAAACTAAAAACCCTTAAAACTTCAATTATCTTTTATTTAATCATTTGATACATTATTTGTCCATTGCCCATCCCAATTCCTCGCATAAGGACACACCACACATTGTCAACAAGCTGCATTTCATTAAAATTTGAATTTTTGTCAGTATCATTAACCCTTATTGGTCGTATATCACATCTAACGTGATAACAGTACTTTTTCGCTGCGGTCGTATATGAGGCCGTGGAAGGCGACAAAGTGAAACATGTCGAAACTCCCTAATTTTAAGTTCTTTGGCAAGTTTGTTTTTGGGGCCTTTGGCTGATACAATTTTAATTTTTTGGAAAAATATATAAGAACAATGTTTTTCCACTTATTGTCATTACATTTCGTAAGATTGATATGTTGAGACAGGCGTATGCACATGACAGCTAATGCAACTGTTAGTCCACTTGCATTACTTGCATGCTGTACTTTTATCAATGTAACGATCATCCCAGACACAATCCGATAGTAAATTGTCTCGATAGTTAATGCTGTCATGATTGTAACTATCATGTAGTTATATCATGGCAGTAGCTAACATTTTAGCCGCAATAACTGAAAGTATACAGTAGTTAACTGTCAAGGCGTGTACAGTCACTTCACAAGCTTTACGAGTACGTAAAACTGTTAACGGTTACGCCTATCCCAATGCAACATTACTGTAACTATTACATAGTTATGCCGTGCTGAGTAAGTAATTTTTGTTGGAAGTATCCGTAACACTACCTTATTAGTTAAGTATCCGTAACAGAGCAATTGACATCTCCAATTATATATCACTGCCTTTAAATAAATAATTAATTGAATTTCAGATATGTGCAAAACTTGTAACAAAAATGCTGTTCTTACAATACTTTTTTTTTTGCATATTTACCGGAACCACTTACAACCTAGTGAGGATCACTTATATAAAGCTACCGACCGATGAAGGTTAATATGTCTCGGCAGTATTTTATGTTGTTAATTTCATTTCCTTTACTAGACTGTATAGGAACTAAGAACATAAAATACTGCCAATATACGTTAATAGTAATGAAAAGACGGTATGATTTGGTGAAATACAGTTCATCAACTATAAGTAGGGTATTCTAATTCGATTATTAGGTTAATTAAATGGATTTATAATTATAATATATATTTAATATTATGGTGGCACTCAGTGGCATGGCACTGTACCACGAATTCTGAGAATATGATTTCGAATTCTGCTGTGACAGATAATTATTTCTATGTTACTGTATCTTTGAGTCAATCCTGTTGATTCGGAACACACACAGCCTCCTAAATAGGATGCTCTTACTAAAATGTACAAAACATTGCATAGTAATTTTTTTTTTTGTCTTCGACTCTCAAATCAATGATGATCCTTGAATTATTATTATTTCTTTTTTTTATATACTTTATAAACAAAACAATTGCATTGAAATGGTTTTTATTTTAATTTTAATCTTCTCCCAATTCTTACCATGTTTGTATAGAAACTGGTTACTAATATGTATAATTCCTTATATGGACTAATATGTATACTTCCTTAAATTATTATTATTATTTCTTTTATATATTTTATAAACAAAACAATTGTTTTAAATTTTTTTTTTTAAATTTTAATCTTCTCCTATTTCTTACGATGTTTGTATCTTGTTTTTTATTTTGCCTTGACGAAGCTCTGCAAAAGTTGGTTAAAAATAAATAGTTTTCTTTTACTATTTTGATACCTTTATTGACCACCACCCGGACTATCTTCCTACAAGAAATTTTATAGATAGTGATAACAATATAATAAGTGGTAATGAAAATATCGTTGAAGACGTATCAAGTAAAGAGTAGGACTGAATCAATGGATTCTTCACCTATAGTCAAGTTTGACTTACATCACCAAAAAAAAAACGGACCACAAATACCAAGTGAAATAAAAGATGCCATAGATTATTTTACTCTATATTTTACAAATTAATTGATAGACAATATAATAAAAGAAACAAACCAACAAAAAAATAAAAATGAGGTGTATATAGTTGACCGTAGATTAATGATTGGAGAAGTTTGTCGGGAGGTGCGGTCAGCAAAGAACAACATAAATAAACAAAACCATATTTATTTATTTTATGCCGAAGTTTCGACCTGAGTTTCAGGTCTTCATCAGGGCTATAGAACAAAAGAGATAACAACAACATTTAGAGTAACATACAATTGAAAAGGAATAGTATACAAACAAATTTAGTAGTAAATTTGTAGTATACATAATAGTAGTAGTAAATTTGTTTGTATGCTATTCATTTTCAATTGTATGTTACTCTAAATTTTGTTGTTATCTCTTGTTCTTTAGCTCTGATGAAGACCTGAAACTCAGGTCGAAACGTCGGCATAAAATAAATAAATATGGTTGTGTTTATTTATGTTGTTCTTTACTGACCGCACCCCCCCGACAAACTTCTCCAATCATTAAAACAATAAAAAGAAACCATTACCGTTCAGGCCAATTTTTGATCCATTACCTCAATTTGATACATTCCAAACTCACTCTCCTCACCTTAATAATTTTTTATTTTTCCCATTCATTTTACCATTACAAGCTTAAACCATGCACTAATAAATTTCTGTAACTGTATTTCTTAAATAGTGTAAGAATATTTAAGTAAGTTGTTACTAGCTGTGGTAATTCCTACCTAATGCAGTGGCAACCTCTTTGGATTAGAGATAACACTGTCTGTTCTATCTTACCTAGTTAGAATGTGCAGTGTACCTTTTATTTCTTCTTTCATCTCTCTTCAGTCTTTCTACCTGTGTTCAATCAGTTTCACCTCTATCTACACCATCTCTCATCAAGTTCACCTATCTGCATCTATCTTTCATATTTATACATTTTCATCAACGCAATTATCATCATATCTTTCTGTTTCTTAACCCACATTACAATAGCTATAACAATCAACTTGAACTAATATTTAATTACCTTGTACAATATAGTATCTACATTTATTATTTATTAATGTTTTTTTTCTTTTTAACCAGAGCTCTGTAGGTTAATTTTATTTGTAAAAAAATCTATAAACAACCAATATCTTTTAAGTTTCATTCAATTTTTCGTTTATTATTTTAGTATATTCTTATCTATTAAAGAAGTTGTCTTCTGTTCTGTTTTCAAGTACTGTATCATTTTTCTTGTAGTTTCTATCTTTTACAATTTTCTTCTATTTTATATCTATATTATATGTTTATTTTTATTAATCATGTTATCTGCATGATCTCTCTCTCTCTTTTTTTTATTTTATTTTTTTTTTTTTATCCTTCTTTCCCCACGCTGTACCTTAGGGCAACCCTATACCAGCGGTACGTTCCAAAGTTCCTAACACTTTAATATTCAGTCAAGAAAGGAGTCTATCACCAAGCCTCCTGCATCACAGGAAGCAAAGTTGCCAAGTGTTCAGGCCTGCACTCACGTTGGTCCAAACATCTCTGAACCAAAGTGAGGCATTACTTAATCTTTATAACAGTAGGGCACTAATTTTAACAACAATACTAATGGGTTGTCTGCAACTGGAGAGCTGTTCTCACTAAACAGGGCTCCAGTAACTTCCTACCTATATTCAAGTGGGTCTGCTATGTATTTATAGAATTGTTACATACATAGGTCATATTATTGTTACATAGGTCATATTTACATTTAGTCATATTACATTAGTGGGTAATACGTAATACGTGGGTAATACTCTATATATATATGACTGCCGCATCCGCAAACATGTAATCAATTATATTAATCATTTGGTAATCAGGCTTTTATTTGGAACACCTTCTTTGCAAACTTTTTGAATGCTCCAAACATATCGTGAGTCGCCACGAGTTCTTCCAGAGACCTAGGCGGGCAATCAAGCAAGGAAAACTCAGCTGCTAAAGCCAGTCTGGCACAAGTGTGCATAGGGCAGTCAAAAATAATATGTTTTACATCTTCCACGGCTCCGCAGTTACAATTTGGGTTATCCCTAATTTGTTGGATTATCCCTAATCTCTCTCTCTCTCTCTCTCTCTCTCTCTCTCTCTCTCTCTCTCTCTCTCTCTCTCTCTCTCT
>NW_027109908.1:1827127-1831623 GCF_000696795.3 Halyomorpha halys
TTGGAATATTCATTAAAAAAGAAAAAGAATATTTCTATATATATTTCTCCATGAGGAAAGATATTGAAGGAAGTTATATTTGAAAGGCTTTCGTCCCGTTTCCTAAAAGCGGACAGCCCGGGGTCAGAGAACGCCTTAGGCCATCCTGGTCTTATAACAATAAACCAGAGCCAGCTTATCATTAAAGTGTCTGTGCCTCAGCCGCCGCGATTTAGGGTCTCTCGGGGGAAACAGCCAGGAATTTGATAGTCGTTGGACCAGGATCTGGGAACGCATCTCAGTCCAGAAAATATCAAGAAGGAATCGAAAGGATGAATAACGTATCTTTAGGGATTTTGTTTCTTGCAATTTATATTCTACCAAAATGTGAAACAGTTCATAATTAATAAGTAGCAAAGAAAACTGATTTGTTTAAGGGTATATCCTATACAATAATTATTGTAATTTTTAATTTTAAACTAATTTTTATGAAATAACTCTCAAACCTCTGCAAGGTTAGCAATACTATATCGTAAATAGAAAATCCAAATTAAAACCAGAAACAATTATTCTTATTCATATAATATAATAATAAGTTGGGGATGCGGTCTCCGTTTTTAAACTTATTTTTGTTATTCTGAGAGCCAATCCACAACCATCTCCTCCTCATTCATATTATTTATGGTCAGCTATCCTCTAATCATTATTCTTATTTATCTTACATTACTCAGGCCACTACTGATGTACGGCTGTGAGTCTAGGGAGCGGCATCTCTTACGAAAAGAGACTGAAAAGACAGGAAACTGCTCATCGATTCCGACTATTACAGCATTTACTAGACAAACGGTCCAAATTTCCAATATATTACAAAAGACTGATCTACATGACTATTATAAGGCCTATCTGGACATACAGAGTTAAGGTATGGGGCTCCACTAAACCATCGAATTCCTCCCGAATCCAGACCTTAGGGTCCAAAATCCTTCGTAAAATCCTTAATGCTCCTTACTTTGTCACAAATCAACTCATCCATCAGAACCTCAATGTCCCATATGTTGCCGATTTGTCCATAACCAGATACCAATCCTTCTATGATAAACTTCTCAACCACCCAAACCAACTCATTCCTAGCCTGGCTTCTCCTTCATTACTTAATAATCCTCCTACGCGTCTAAAAAGAAGATTGCCACGAGATCTTCTCCTCTCGAAATGTTTTTGGAGTTCTATCAATGGGTAGATTCTCCACATGTTTGTATCATGTCATAATATCTCTTACAACAAATTTAATTGATGTATATATATGTATACAGTTGTAAATAACAATAAATAAATTATTTAAAAAAAAAAATTCAATGAATTCCAGTGGATGCCACTTGGCTTGTAATAAATAGCCAATTGCATCGGGAACTACAAATAGAAGACTTCATCAAAAACGATTCATAAAATTCCAACCTCATTTCGAAGACTGTAGCCCAGGCGGCAGCAGAAAGACATCTTGTTATAAATTCTATATTTATCTATTCCCATTATTGATGGGAATAATATTTTATTTATTTTTCTTAAATTAACTTTTTTTTTCTCCAATAGAAGTCAATCATTTATTTTATTAGATCTATAAATAATAATGCTAAAGAATGGATCTATTCTTTAGCATTATTATTTTTATCTACTTATTTAATTTTTTATATATAATCTGTAAACTTTCTTGAGACTGCTTACTATTGTTTAAATAAATAAATTTTATCTAATTTTAGTCTAAAACTGTTTATATTTCTTTATAAGTCCGAAGTTTAGGCCAACTCCTCAAGGATAATAGTAGAAAAACATCAATTTTAAAAAAGTATGCTGGCTATTCTGGCCAGGTCATTAATTCCAGTTCACAACTACCCTATTCTGTCAATTCTTTACATTAAATTTAAAATTAAAATTTTAATCACAGGCAACCTTTATAATTATAATGTTAAAGGTTGAAATTTTTTTGAGATTTATTTGGATAAAATTTATTTATTTAAACAATTTTTTTTTTTTATTTGTAGGGTTGTAATTTGTTAGGGGTGTCTTTTACACGAGACTATACTCTCCATTACCAATTTTCAAACAAATTTTTTTTTTATATTAACCATTTAAGACCCACCAGGATCTGATATTGAATAAAAAAAATATGATAGATATGAAATAAAAAGTTCAGTATTAAAAATAAAAAAATATAGTTCACCTTATTAGCGCACTTGGTTTCTTGGTTATTTTTCCATTGACAAAGTGAACTGTCTTTCAGAATCAGATGGAAACTAATCTTTTACCCTTATAAATAGAATCAGCATTTATAATGTGAGGTCTGAGCGCTGAGATCATTGCAGCATAATGTAAATAATTTCGAACAAGTACCTATTTTTAATTGTCTCTTACGATTCCTAGATACGACCAACAAAGGAGTTAGGAGTGTCCCATTCGCCATGACGTGGGGGTATCGGAACTTTTATAAGAAATGTTATCCTTTGGATTTATTGCAGCTTTCTCTGTTTGTTTCCTAAGTGGACTGACACGACGCCTACGCTCTTCTGCAAAGGTTGGGGTCGTTGTATAATCCTCCTCGGTGTTCATGGTAGTATAAGGTCACCATTTGGCATGGACGGATATACCGAGGTGCGATCTATTGAGAAAGTCATCCAGGTTCAAGAAGGGTGTTTTTAAGGTAAAATGTGCTGAAATTTGGTGTAACATAATTCAATATTTTGATTATAACGAGAAAACTAAGCTTATCATCATAATTGAGAAAAAGAACCTGGAGATTAAAACAAATGCAACTGTTCCGGGTAACCTACGGCAACCGAAAGGTTGAATTGGAGGGACCACCATAATCCATTATGGTATATAATAGCCACAGGATATACTAGCGCCCATGTAGCCAACAGTCAAAACTCTACTCCTCCAGCGCTCTCGGTGGTGAGAATCAACCAGACTATGAGAAATAGCCATCTTGTCTTCAGCCAGAAGCAGTCCATCTTTTCTATTTGTTCACTCATCAATAATATCTACCATGAGTGAATAGATTTACTAGAGTAGTTAGCAGGAAGGAAGCATGAAGTAAGTCCACCTGGCAATAATTAATAATAATCATCATCAACCACCTCATTATCCACAATTCCATAGCCCAGCCATTCAAAATTTAACCATCTAATCATAAATGTTTTCTTTCGGCCATCCCCTACACCACTTGTAACTTATACAATAGAATTTTATTTTTCATTCAATCATGTTTCATTTTTCAATTATACAGTCCACTCAAATCCAACCAGCCTACCAAAAGTGAAGTGTGCCTGGCAATTCGGTTAAAGGCATGCTTCATACAGCAACTGTATATTAATCCTTTACAAATATTAAATAAATAGTAGGCAATTTGTACCAACACAGAATTACAGAAAACAAACGAAAAGTCTAGTACTTCCATAGAAGACATCAATCCAAAGCTGCTTACGGCACGAAGTAATACTGACCAGACTACGAATTGGCCACACTCGACTAACCCAAGAATACTTACTGTCAGGACTTCTATACCAACGTGTAGACAGTGTAACGAACCACTAACTTTTAAAAATACTGACAGACTACAGGCATTTGATAGAAAAGTTCTCGGTAAGACTAGAGTTGACCGAACGAGAAATAACCGCTAATGGAATTATTCTTGGAAGAATATTAATGCTATTCGGCCATATGCAAAAAACATTGAACAATAGACTATTAAGAAATTTATGGGAAACAAATAATGTGAGAAAACGACCAAGGAATAAGTGGGAGGACTTCATATCGGTCTAGCAAGGAACTCTACTCTGTGTTTCCTAACTGACTGTATTAAGCCAAATTAGTACAAGAGCCAGGATGGTAAAAAATACAGTTGTTTCACCCCAATATTTGATTACTTTGATGAAAACTATGTATAATTGCTAGTCAAAGTCGAAGAGTCTACCAAGTATAGGTAGAGGGAATACAACTTGGTGGCTGATTCAAAACGTTACAAAAACAATTAATTTTCCATTCGGAGCTCTATATTTTTAAAACTACCAACAACACTAAGAAACCTTAGAGAACATTAATTAAATTAGGTAAATTAAATTTGCTAAAATATGAGCTCTAATAGAACTATTTACGTTCAATTCTAATTAAATTCAACTATTTTATAATAAATCAGGAGTTTGTGAATTTATTTTGTGAAATTTATATCTCAGAAACAGTTCAACGTACAGATGTCTATTAGAAATCAAATTAAAGCTGGTCGAATGTATTATAAAGTAGTTTATAATGTTTATGTTAGTGGGGGTTTTTGTTTTTATGATTTATTCCAAATTTTTTTTTTTTAATAATTTATTTATTGATATTTACAACTGTATACACATATATACAACAAGTAAATTTGCTGTAGATGACATAGTAACATGATAAAAACATGTGGAGAATCTACCCACTGATAGAACTCCAAAAACATTTCTAGAGAAGAAGATCTCGAGGCCATCTTCTTTTCT
>NW_027109908.1:1831938-1835074 GCF_000696795.3 Halyomorpha halys
GTCCAGATAGGCCTTATAATAGTCATGTAGATCAGTCTTTTGTAATGGATTGGCAATTTAGACCGTTTGTCTAGTAAATGTTGCAATAGTCAGAATATCATAAAACTACTACTCCTACGAAGATAAATGTCATAATCTACTTTATAGTAAATTTAACTAGCTTTAGTTTGAGTGCTAATAGACATCTGCACGTCTTTTGGTTCCTGAGATATATTTTTTCATACATTAAAACTTATGTCCGAACAACCAGATCATTTTACTGAAGATAAACGTAAACTAGTTTATAGTGTATGAAACTAGCTTTAGTTTGAGTGCTAATAGACATCCGTACGTTGAATGGTTTTTGAGATATAGTTTTCTCAAAATAAATTCTCTTACTGATTTTTCAGTGGATTTTTTTAAAAGCTATATCTCAGGAACTATTGAAAATAAATAACTCTATTTAGACTCATGTTTTAATAATTTTACTTTGCTTTAAATTATGTCTTTTTAGATTTTTTATTGTAGTTGGTAGTTTTAAAGATATTGAGCTCTGAATGAAAAATTATTTTTTTTTTTACGTTTTGAAACAGCCTGAATTTTTTATTCCCCTTACCTATACTTGGCAGACTCATCAATTTTGACTAGTAATTATACATAGTTTTCATTAAAGTAATCTAAAATTTGGGTAAAGTAACCGACTTTTTTTCTCCCTAGCCCTCGTACTATATGGAGTTTTGAATTTAGTTATTATATTTTGATGAATTTTATTTTCTTTAACCTGAAACCCAAGATATTACACGAGGCAAAAACACATATTAATTATTTAGATAATAATTATAACATAAAGTCAATAACATAATTCTCCTAACTTAAAAAAAAAAAAAACTTAATTGCACTTGAATTACTGGTATTTCTAAAATTTATTTCCTTACTTTATGAAATGTTTGAATTGAATGTAAATAGTAAAATAATAATAAATAAAAAGTAAAAAAACGTTGAATGTAAATAGCTCTATTGAGAGCCTTAATAGAGCTATTTACATTCCTATCGGGTTTAGAAGATTTACTCTACTTTAAATGATGTCCTTTTAGATTTTCTAGTGTTTTGTTGGTGAGTTTTAAGACATTGAGCACGGAATAAAAAAATTATTTTTTTTTAACATTCTGAGCCAGCCGCCATTTTTTATTCGTCATTGCATATGATATTAAAGCAGACAAAATTTCCTTCAAAATATGTACAGCATATATACTGTGTATTTATGTACAAAATATTTACAGCATATGTTGCTGTATGCAGTTGGTAATTAAAACATCGTTAGAGGCAGTTTAAGAAAAGCCACTTTTCGGTTTTTTTTTTTTTTAAACACGAACTCCCTATTTGCTGTACTAGGCATACCTGAAATTTGTAAAATAATTAGTTTCAGGGTAATGACGTTGCTACTCGGGCACAGCAGGACAAGCATGCTCTAGTGACGTCGCAGATTTTAATAACTTTTTACTGCTTCAATTTTGCATAAAATGCGTAGATTCGAAAAATGCTTAGTTTTCTAGTGTTACGAGAAAAATTAAACAAGAAAAGTTTCAAATTTCAACCGACGACTGGTAAGGTAACAGACTTGAACATCAAATTCATTCCTAAAAAATGTACAGAAATGTTAAGAAAAATACTTACATAATTTTTTCCTCCTAATAGCCTTTGTTGACTAGACTACATGGTTACCATACAAAGGCTTTTCGCACACGGGTCGTTGCCCATGCGACACTCGAGAGATGTATTTCACTCTGGCCAAGCGTGTAAAAAAATATCGTCTCTTGTTTCACGTCCGCAGATCTGGTCGGTAAGTTATTGTCAAGAAAGCGTCAGTAAGTAGGTCACAACCTTTCATAGCATTGATTTAGAAAATGTCAAGTTCTTCCAGAGAAACGGTAATAAGGATACCGCTACGTCGGCATTTCCAGGTTACTAATACTTGGAGAAAAACAGGAATTGCAGTCTCAAGGGGTTGAGGATATCTGACATCTCCAAGAGATTGAACATGGCTGTGTTCTTTAAGGGGATGAGGAGGTTTGACTTTATCAAGAGGTTGAACATGTCTAATTTGGTCAAGGGATAGACGATGTCTCACTTCTACAAGGGGTTGTGGGTGTCTGACTTCTGCAAGAGTTTGTGGATATCTGACTTCTACAAGGAGTTGAGCTGTTTGACTTCATCAAATAGTCGAGCATTTCTGTGTTTATTAAGGAGTTAAGCATGTCAGACTTCTACGAGGGGGTGATCATGCCCGTGTTCTTCAAAGTGTTGAGTAATCCTAACTTCATCAAGAGGCTAAGCATGTCTAACTTCATGAAGGGGTTAAAGATTTTTGATTTCTGAAAGTGGTTGAGGAAGTCTGACTTAATTGTGGGCTTGAGGATGTCTGATTTCTACAAGTGGTTTAGCGTTTCTGTCTTTATCAAAGGTTTCTGCATTTCTAACTTCATAAAGAGGTTAAACATGTTTAACTTTATTAAGGGATCAAAGATGTCTAACTTCTACCAGGGGTCAAAGATGTCTGGCTTGGACAAGGGGTTGAGGAGGTCTGACTTCACTAAGGAGTTAAGGATATCCAACTTTATCATGGGGTTTAGGGTTTCTGACGTCTACAAGGAATTGAGGATATTTGACTTCAACAAGGAAACGAAGATGTCTGGCTTGGACAAGGGGTTGAGGAGGTCTGACTTCACTAAGGAGTTTAGGATATCTATTTTTTTTTTTTTTTAGAGAAAGAAATTTATTCATTCATGCTGCCCAAATACATCGGGTTGCCACATTACACAGCATACTGATCAATCCGTGATCGGACATATATAAATTACATATTTTTATATGATATAATATAATAGAAAGATAACATTTTGTTTTGTCTTAGTATGGCTGACGTCTACAAGGGGTTGAGGATATTTGCCTTCTACAAGGAGTCGAGGATGTTTGCCTTCTTCTTCAACGGGTCAAAGATGTATGACTTCTACAAGGGGTTGAGGATATCTGAATTCTTCAAGGGGTTGAGAATGTCACAGTTCTACAATGGGTTATAGTTGTCTGACTACTGCAGCACTTATATGTGTGTCATCCGACCTTACAAATGTGATTGCGGCTCTCCTAACCACAAATAAAA
>NW_027109908.1:1837279-1846140 GCF_000696795.3 Halyomorpha halys
GGCAGCATATATGAATAAAGTATTTCTCTCTACAAAGTTATTTT
Source organism: Halyomorpha halys (assembly GCF_000696795.3). NCBI lineage: Eukaryota > Metazoa > Arthropoda > Insecta > Hemiptera > Pentatomidae > Halyomorpha > Halyomorpha halys. Next base: position 1,837,324 of record NW_027109908.1, read on the forward strand.
TATGGGAAAAATTACGCTATCTTTCTAAAAGGTTTTCAAAACAATTAGTGAATAAACGAGTAAGGAACCTGTTTTATGTTGTTTATATTACAAAGAATACTTTTAACTATAGTGGGGAGAGATTTTTTTAAAATATTTATTTATTGAAAGATACAACTGTATATTATATAATACATTCAGTAAATTTGATCTTAGTTAAAATGGAGTGTTACAGGCGTATAGAGAAACTAACCATTGAAAGCACTCTAATGACATTTCTAGATTAGAAGATCATCTTCTTTTCAGGCACCTCGGATGATCGTCAGGAATGGAAGAGTAAGAAAGGGATTTTGGTTGTTAAGGAGGTTATAATGGAAGGAGTGATATTTGGTTCGGGCTAGATCGGTCACATAGGGAACATTAAGGTCTTTATGTATGATTTTATTTGTGAAAAAGGGTTTTGGATTGTAAGGATTGAATACGAGAGGAATTCGAAGGTTTAGTGGAGCTCCAAAACTCAACTCTATATGTCGAGATTGGCCTTATTACAGTCATGTAGATCAGTCTTTTGTAATGAGTTGGAAGTTTAGACCGTTTGTCTAGTAAGTGCTGTAATAATCGGAATCGACGTGCAGTTTGAGGAGAGATTTAAAAACTATATTTAATCTATTGATAGCAGTTCTCTGGAAAGATTGTTATTATAATATATTATATTGTGTTATTATAATTACGTTTTTATTCTAAATATGTTTATTAAATTGCAGGGTTTATTAAAAAATTGTATATGTAATTTAATGAGCGTATCAGCCTATACGATAAACTAAATTAAAAAAACTTTTGAGTATTATATTTATTTTGATTATGATTTGGGGAAAAATTCGCTTTCTAACTAAAAGGTTTTAATAAAGGCAATTATATCCAATTACCGGTTTTGTGATATTCTTATTTTAATTAGTACATATTACTATTGTGAGACGAGGTTTTACTAAATTAATTAACAAACAAAAATTATTAGTAAAGTTGGTTGATATTGTTTTGGTCGTAAGATTTATTTTACTTTTTCAATGAATTATATTACACAATTATGCTTTCATGATAAACTAAATTTAAAAAAAAAATGCTGAAGCAAACCGCTATTGACAAAGATATAGAAAGCAAATTTTGTATTGGTCATTGTATCCAAAGCGGTTAGAGAAGTCATGTGACAATGTTTTAGTTTTTCCTCTGAAGTCATAGGTCACCCCATGCTGATCCCTGAAACTCGTCATTAGCTTTTATCATTTTAAAAAATAAATTTTCTAGATTTCTAGATATCGTTATTATAGAATTCATTCTTTGTTCCACTTAAGCTATACTTGAGCCTTTGAGTTGATAGGATTGAACAGGAGAAAAACATCTGTTCAAACTACCCTCTTGTGTTGCCCGCGAAATGGAACTAAATCTTTTTCCTCCCAAGTAGCTTTACTTAAAACAAAAAAAACAAAAAACTGCTTTGAATTCATTTCACCCAAATAGCAAATTTTATAACAAATAAATTATAAACAAGAGACAGTTATGACTTTCTTAGTTCTCGCCTCTGTTATTCCAGAATTATCCTTAAATGCAAATCATCCCAACGAAAGAAGGCCAAATTCCTGCTGCCATATTCAAATCAACATGTCCTTGAAGAGAGAGATGAAGACGCTGACTCGACACACCTCGGGCGACTACAGGACCTGCCCCCGGGTGGTGGGGGTAATAGTCGGCGCGGATTGGTCGGCCTAGACCAATCAGTAGCCGGTCCTCGAGAGCTGTTATCTAAATTAACCAGGCGGGACTTCTCCATCTTTGGCCTAGACGGGAGCAGGAACCTCCTCTGGGTGGGGCCATCCCAATATCGGTAGGAGGTGTCTCATCGCGCGGTCTTCTTCGCTTATAATCGACACGAAGGTGGTCTTAAGGAGTAACCTTGAGGTATCCCGGTCTTATCTCTGTCAGGATATCTACCCTAAGCAGGTATCGGTCAAGGTGGATCTGCAATCGGGCTCGACTACGTCAAATACAAAGTTCTGTTAGCGCTGTTGCTCTCATGGAAATTTAAAGTTGGCAACCGTTCGATAGTTATTATTATCAATAGTTTCGGTAATCTCGACTGACAGGTATCGATGAAAAATTTTATAGTTCCTTATGAAATGATTCCTTTTATCAGTTAGATTTGTTAAAGGTTCTCTTGACTTTACTTTAAAAAAAAAAAAACTTCTGGCTCATTGTAATTTATTTCTTAGTTATTTCTGCATATTTTTATTTTATTTTTCTTTATTATATAAAAAAGTTTTTAGCGATCACCATGTAATAAAATGGGTCGTAAAAAAGTGAGTTTAACTGATAAAGAACGCATTTTGTTCAAAAAATAACAAATGTAAAAGGTTTTCTGCATAAAACTACCCAGAATTTAAGAGGAGTTAGTTTGATTGTTTTTGTTTAGTGGCGTAAAACATCACGGATCATCAACGCCATTAATTTCTTATTTATTCTTGCTTACAATTGTTTTATTATTATTATTATACATATAGATATTTTTTTTCCTGTCTGTTCGATGCCATATTTGTGACAGCAAATCTTCTCATTTTAAAAACGGTGTTTCGGTTCCACTGTTTTATTATCGTTTTTGAAATATTTAGGCTCTATCCCAAGCAATTGAAGTACGAGGTGAAACATGGACATTCCTTGAAGATATGCTTGGTTGTCATATTGTTGCTACTACATTTACATTTGGAGGCGCTTGTTTTGAGATAAGATACGAGTGAGTGAGCCTTGTGTGACCTATTCTAAGTCAATACTAATTGGACGGTTGAAGGTACCGCAGGACTTGACGTCCTTTTTTAATAATTTTAAATTTACTCTTGGGGCTTTCGTTAGGAAAATATTGCCATCTATTAAATAACCATGTCATTTATGTTTAGCTGGTTTAGTATCGCTTTTAAAAGATTTTTTTTTATATTGCAAATCAAATTTTATTTACTCATAGGTATTAAAATCTGACACAGTTGGGTGATCAGTATTATTGATAAATGATTGCATTCATAACAAAATAAAATAGCAATTAAAAAAATATATAAAAATTGTATATGTAAATAAATTAAAATAATAAAAGCTCTCTACGTTTATAAACTGGAGAGATCTAGAATTTTTTTTATGACGTGAGTAGTTTTTATTATATTCAGCTTTGTAATTTTATATTACTATATTAGACTAAAATAAATTATTTTTAAATTAAATTGATCCAATTTATGGTTTATAATAAAGTGCTAAGTAGAAAGTAATATTTGTAATACTTCGTTTAAATAAAATTTCTCCTTTTCCAATAATGTCTCATAACATCTTAATTCACTCATGTCATAGTTATATCTGAACCAGCGCTAAAAACTGCCCGATCGCACTTATTAGGGATTAGTGAGGTAAGGTAAGAGTGAGCGTAAAATACAAGTAGAAATGATAAAAGAAATAGAAACTAGAAAACTCGATTTAAGGAACATTTTTTTTTTTTTTTTTTATGATAGTGACGACTAATCGATAATTTTCTAAAAATATCGAAAACTAAAAAAAAATATGTTTTAACAGAATTTTGAATAATCGTACAAAAAAATCAATTATAAAAACTATTTGTATATATTTTATGATCATATTCCAAACTATTCTGTAAGCTATACAACGTTAGTAAAATTTATTATTTCACTATAATAAACTCCCTAACCACACAAACCCACTAGTTTCTAACCTTGCTTCCTCTTCCATTCCTGGCAATCCTCCGAGGCGAAAAACCTAAAAAACAAAAAAGCTCCCTGGGGATCATAGAGGGGAACGATTCCTTTTTTTGTGTTATGATCTGCTCTTGTGAGATTGTGACATATTGTACATCGCCCAACCTAATCGCTGTAATTGTATGTTTGAGAAGTCAGATAATTAAGGCTACCATGGAGGGCGGGAGTGGAGGATTTCATGCCGTTTTTCAATTTCAGGGGCTTTTTAAATATTGCTCGATTACACTATCTTAAAGTTTCCTCTTCGCGTTTTAAGCTAATCCACTTATTCAAAAGTTTATTGTGGACGAATATTCGACCATTCGCTTTTATACATACAGATTAATTATCTTTGATAAGATTGATCAATCCCGAGATTGTGCAAAACACGAACTCTAGCTGATTGACTGATCAAAATCGACAGGCTATGGTTAACTTTGAGGTATGAGTTAACTATTAATTCGATTCAAGTAAATATTTATAGTAATTTTAAAATTACCCACCATGAAGAAATCATCTCTAGTATATTATACTTAGAAAACCAATAATCATCTTTTCATCGAGTATTAAGGCCGATATGGAGTTATATTATACTTATAGTCCAGACAAACATGATCGAAGCTTGATTAGGTCCTGATTGACGTTTGATTGATAGAATGATTTAGGTAACTATAGTTTGAATGCATCCAGTGGTTTTATCGAAGCAAATTGAACATGTAGAGTACTTAACGTCAGAAATCAATTTATACTTATACCCTATCTTTAGTACTTGAGCCGCTGAGTGCAAAAGTGGTCTATAAAAACTGGAGTTTTGAGTTATTCATCACTTTACGGGATGAATGTTACGGAAAGGGTGTTAAAACCAACTTACTATTCACGCGTAGTTGAAAAATTATATAGCTCTATTAGGGTTTGTGTTTTAGAAAATTTATTCATAGGTTTTCTGGTGTTGTTGGTAGTTTTAAAGATATAGAAATGTTTATTTGTTTTAACGTTTTGAAACAGCTGCCATTTTTTATTTCTCTTACCAATACTTGGCAGACTCATAAATGTAGTAATTATACATAGTTTTCATTAAAGCATTCAAAAATTGGGGTGAAATAACTGCCTATTTTTTTTTTTTTCACTCGGGCTCTTGTACTAAGACGTATTATCTTTAGTCTTTAGTAATAAGATTTTGTGTTTACTCATCATTCAGTTCAGTACTTCATTAGTTGAAGAGGCATAGATGTAACTAGTAACAACGCTTTTCTTCTTAGTCATGTTGCTGTCATTACTTCTTTCTCAGCACGATCTTCCTGTAGTGTAAACAAACTGGGAGCCTGTATGCAAATAAATGACTTAATAATCGGTTCGTTCCAACACGATGCAAAACTATCATCAAACTGGTGGGTACATCCAGTAAAAAGATTTGGAATGAACTGTGCAGCCACTACGTGCCATAAGTTTCTTGATTGTCATAACTCGTGTTGGAACAATGGTATGAATGAACCATTGATAAATAAATATCGTATCCATAACAATTTTAGCTATTAGCTTCATAGCTGTCCAACTCTGGCTGCTGCAGACATATAACCGAGTTAAGTTACTTGAGTTATGGCGTCATTTTCAGTGAATTTTTTATTTTTTTTTTACAAATATTTGTACTAACGCCATGTATGCTATATAAAATGTTAATATTTTATAATTATTTTTATTTATAATGTTTTCATTAGAATATACTTATTACGTGTTTATATTTGTATTATAATTATGGAAGTGTAATAGAAACAGTTGCTAAGGGTAGTTAAACCATTGCTAAGACGTCTCCTAGCAACAGGCCTACCATCTTCATTTTACAAGCTTGTTGATGTAATTAGTGACCATTATAATTTCTAACCAGCCCTTTCTGCGTTTAGTATGTTTTAGTTTGGGTATTTTTAGTCAATATTACAGTCCGGCACCAGACCTTTTCTGCATTTTTTTGGCCTTTGACTTGAATATGAGTTATTGCTATTTAGTCGGCTAGTATAGTTCAGTACTATAACCAGACCCTTTCTGCCCTTAATAAGTGCCAGTGTGGCCTTCTTGGCTTTTGTTGATTGTTGCTTAAAGGGGTAAAAACCCTCTAGTCATCAACGCCTATAGGATGATAAAAGAAAAAAAAAATGATAAAAAAAAAAATAAAAAAAAAAAAAATAATAAAAATCGAAGGGGAGTTATAATTTATAAAGAAGGCGATGTGCTTTTAAAAATTCAAACACTAATGCAATTTTAGCTTCTTCATCTGCGAGAGCTTCTGATAACTTTGGAATCAGTCCTCCTGTTTATTATTGGCAAATAGTGAGTACATTCTTCAAAAATATATCTAATCGTAAGAATGGACTGACAATATTTGCACGTTGGAGGTGGCAGTTTTCTGATCAGATGAGAGTGCGTGAGGAGAGTATGACCTATTCTCAAGCGGGTTAGAGCAACTTCCTTCCTACGGCTGTTGCGGTAGGATGTTGACCATGGTTTTACTGATTGTTTTATTTCTTTTAATTTATTCGGAGAGCTTCCATCCCACTTGGTCTACCATTTTTCTAATATTTGTAATTTAAGGGTTGTACTGAGTCCCGATGGGGTAAGAACGGCGGTGCCTCTTTTGTATTGTGCCTCTGTTGATGAGCTAATACAGATGTAGGCCCACCAATGTTCGAACAATTAGACTTGGAAACATTTTATCTGACCTTTCGAAGCGGTTAATATATTCTTTAGGACCCATCGGAGTCGATCAGCAATAATTATCGTATATTCATTAATTTTGTATATTTTATTTTGAAAGACTTTTATTATAATTTATTTAAAATAGTTCCTTATTTTATTTTCATTTTACTTTATGTTTTCAACTGTTAGCTTAGCTAAATAAATGTTTAAATTGCGAACCAACTTGTTTTTTTTTTTGTTCTTCAAAAGCTTTCCTACAATAAGGCATCGTCAATTTGAGGTGGCTTTAACAGTTAGGTTGAAAAGAACATACATATTCTTTGCTAGGAGGAAGGAGTGTAGTAAGCTGGGAGAAAAAGTGAAGCCAAAAACGTAGGTCTATGTGCCTTCTAGGGGCGTGGCAGAGGAGTAGGCAATTACAGTCTACCTTCTGTTTCAGTTTAGATTAAAATGATGGACTATTTACCTTAACGTAAACATTTCGTGGGCGTGGTCTTTTTGGCTTCGCTTTTACTTAGTAGAGTTTGCCACCGCCCTGGTAACGACTAGCATTTATCCTAGGTTATAATTATGTGATCATTAATGTATTCTTCTTTTGCGTAGTGCCTTTTAACGTTGGAGCGCAACCAGCCCAGAATCCTGAACTGCCAGACGTCACTAAGGTAAGAATTGTTTTTAGTGTTTTATTCTGGAATCTTTCTGTCATTAAAAGACAACCTTGGATGACTTATAATTATGCAAACTTGCTCAAACCATTTTAACAGTTTCTTCTCAATACTTGATCACGAACACCTTGAGTTCATGTTCAGTTCTTCCTTGAACCTGCCATTCCTAATCCAAACCCCTTTTTGTTTTCCCATCAATGCTCTGAATTTTATTTCTGTTTCTATAAATCGATTTAAGAGGTCAGTCAGGACCCAAGACTCAGCACCATACTGATAAAAGGGAATATCGTGTTACTCATGAATATCTTTCTATCTTGCCGTGTCTCTCCTTTTTGTCTATAAGACTTAGCCTCCACTTGGGATTTATGGCTGCTGCAATGAGAAACTCGGTTCGTTAATAAACATTTTGAACAAGTAAAATTTCATGGCTGACTGGAATGGTGCGTCTAAACTATCACAAATGAAGAAACGTTCTTCTTTTTCAGATATTTGAACTAAAAATATAAATGAATACAATAACAATTCTTTATAAGTAATGAAATGAGTGATAGAATTGAAAATATACCACTATTGCATTTATATTACCTTATTATAGTCATATTATGCTGTTACTGTAGCCACCGTATTACTGTATTATAGTGAGCCAACCCTGTGGGTCATATAGCTCTCCTGTGGTCTACTAAAAAGTACTTCCTTACAAATTACTAAACTCTTGATCCTCCATGGTTTGTAGGGAGTCATTATCTATTATAATCTTATACATTCATTATCATTTCTTATCGTTCTTGCTACGTACAAATTTTTCGTTACTTCTTAGCCGTTAAGGTCATACAAAGGGTGTTTCAGGATTAAGTGTCTAGGCTGGAAATATGAATTAAGGACCTCAAAACAAGAAAAAAATCCTTTATTTTTATGTCCTCAAACGCAAATGTAATATAAAAATTAACATTAATGTTAAATAGTGCTCAAAGTGTTTGCCTTGTGCATTAAGATTCGGCATCTATCTCTTACAGCAGCAGTTACCCAATGGGATTGGATATATGTCATTGTTTCGTAAATTTCAGTTATCCTTCTTCGAAAAGTACAACGACCGTTTTCGGTGCTTGCATAGAATGTTTGCGAAGAGCGAGAGCGAAGCATCAACACATATCCAGTACCTTTCGGCCAATGCTGCTATGGTAGAAAGATGCCGAAACTGTCTTAATGCTCAAGTTATTCTCTATGAACAATGAGTAAGGAGAAAGTTGGGTTTTTCATTAAAACGGTTAAGGAGAAAAAAGGCAGTTATCTCACCCCAATTTTTGATTACTTGAATGAAAATTACGTATAATTACTAGTCAATATTAATGAATCTGCCAAGTATAGGTGGGGGGATAAAAAATGTCGGCTGTTTCAAAACGTTAAAATTAATTTTTCATTCGGAGCTCTAGATCAAAAAAAGTAGCAACAACACAAGAAAACCTAAGAAAACATCATTTAAAGTAGAGTAAATTTGCTAAAATATGAGCCCTAATAGAGTTATTTACGTTAAATAGTTCTCGAGATATAGCTTTTTAAAAAGCAAAATTTCATAAAAATGTTGTACAGAATGTATTGAAAGATCAGTAGGTAGTGAATTTATTTTGAGAAATCTATATCTCAAAAACCATTTGACGTACAGATGTCTATTAGCACTCAAATTAAAGCTCGTTTAATGAGCTATAAAG
>NW_027109908.1:1846935-1849979 GCF_000696795.3 Halyomorpha halys
AAATATATACAAACAAAAGAATAGATAAGTGAACATAATCAGACTATCTGTATGAAAAATAAATAAATAAAATAACATAATAGTAAAATAATATACTACTAAGATAAAGGTTATAAACTATTTTATTGTAAATTTAACTAGCTTTAATTTAAGTGCTGACCTGACATCTGTACGTCTTATGGTTTGTGAAATAAAGTTTTTTATAAATCTATTTATAAATATATTTTATTGTCTGAACAACTATAAATCAATTTATTTTAGCAAATATCATGAAAACTACAATCCGTACGAAGATACAGGTAAGAAATTACTTTATAGTACATTAAACGAGCTTTAATTTTAGTACTAATAGACATCTATACGTCACTTAGTTCCTGAGATATAGATTTCTCAAATACTAATCTTTCAGTAGATTTTTAAGAAATTTTGCTTTTTTAAAAAGCTATATTCTATTGGACGTAAATAGCTCTTTTAGGGCTAATATTTCAGAAAATTTGCTCTTCCTTAAATAATGTTCCTTTAGATTTTCTAGTGTTGTTAATAATTTTAAAGATATAGGGTTCCGAATGAAATTTTTTTTTTTACGTTTTGAAATAGCCGCCATTTTTTATTCCCACTACCTATACTTGGCAGACTCATCAATTCTGACTAGTAATTATACATAGTTTTCATTAAAGTAATCAAATATTGGGGTGAAATAACTGCCTTTTTTCTTCCCGGCTCTTGTACTATAATATTCTGTTTAGTTTACCATAACTGCTATTACGTTAGCTCTTTTGTTGTCATTAGTTATTCGTTTGTGAAAAGTGAAAGTGTTTATAGTTAAACCGCTAGTCAACTATTTTTATACTTCGTATTATAAGCTTATAAACTTATAAGCTCTTATTGTAAGGACAGAACAAGTGCTAGACACAAAGTTCAAGCGGAAGGAAAGAAGTGGGAGAGCCTGCTGCATATTGATAACCGAATTCCCGGCAATCTTAGCAGAGCTGAGAGAGTGGCTTGGTTTCGGCTAGTAACAGGACATGATCTGCTCCAAAAACACCTCCATCGAATTGGCTTCGTAGATTCCCCGAAATGTCCTCTATATAACATGGGAGACATAGATGCAGACCATCTTTTAACGTGTATTGGTCTAGAAGATGTTAAGCAGAATGCGGACCAACTAAGAAGAAGAGTAAAATTGTATTGGACTGCGAGAGGCAAAATGGCGTAATAGCCCACCTCCTGTGGCATAGGAAAAAAAAAATCGTATTATATTATAAAACTTTTTTTGATTATTATCAATTTTTTTAAGTAACCGATGATATCCTACAATTATATAAATACTTAAAGGAAGATATTTAAGCCTGAAAGACCCGACTCTTTGTAGAGTAACTCTAACTCTGAACTATAATGAGCTAAGCAAAGACCCGTAGCCTTGTAGCAGGAGTTATCCCCCGCATTCTGAAAGGCTTGGTAAGGCATGCTCCCAAAAAGGAAACATTTCTTTCACTCATTACAGTCCTTTTCTAGTCCTCATTATCTCGCGTTTTCGCTCAATTTGTTCCTCAGTAATAATGTTAATTAAAGGCTTATCTGGAATCAAATTAATTGCGCCTACCGTTCACTAAAGCCAATTTATAATCGATAGCAGAATCCTGAAATTGTTCGATTTTATTTATTTTATATATAATTAACAAATATTTTCGTCTGTTATAACTAATAGTGCATTAAGCAAATACAATGTGTGTTAAATTTTGCTAAGTTAATTTTTTTATTTATTTAATGATAGGAAAACTGTATTTACGTAAAAATATATATATAAAAATATATAGTAAATTTGATATAAGATGCTAATGGAGTATTACAAGCTTGTAGAGACACTACCCATTGGTAGCACTCTAATAATATTTCTACATTAGAAGGTCTCGAGGCCATCTTCTTGTCAAGAATGAAAGAGGAAGCAAGTTTGGAAAAAAATATATCGTCGAATATGTCAAAACTTCAATTTTCGACTTAGTGTGTTTCATTAGTAAACCAACGAACTGATATAACATTGAAATTGAAAAAAACAGACTCTAAGCAATTTATTGGTTAATATCAATTATCGTCTATTATCAATCAACTTCTTTCTACCTAATTTATTGTAATGTATATTTTTAAGTATGTTTATTATTATTTTCTTTTTAGATTGTAGGAAGATAGCCCAGGTGGCGGTCAATAAAGTTATCAAAATAGTAGGAGAAAACTATTTATTGTTAAGCTACGTTTCGGCCCATTTAGCAGGGCTTTGTTAGTAACTAGTTTCTAGTCTGTCTATGTGTATTCTTCCATAAATTATTATTATTAGTGTTATTTCTTTGTGTTTTAAATTATGTATCCATTAAATTATTTCTATTAATTTATCTATTCATTGAAGTATTTCTTTTAACTAACTTTTTGTTTTTGTTTTATAAATCTATTTATTACTCCACATTGCTGTCTGATGATAAACTCATTAAATTTGTATAACGAATCGAACTTAGGTAGCGGATCACTAGAAAGGAGAGGTCTGAGAGGGTGAGTTTGGGAGAATAAAATTGTCAATTGAATAATATAAAATTGTCAAATGTAATGAAATTTTTAAATTAAAAAAAAAATATTTGTATTTGTTACGAGAAAAATTTTTTTTTTACAACAAGCAAATTTGATCATAATAACATAATGATAATGATATGATACAGCATGTAGAGAAACTACCCAGTAGTAGAACACTAAGAACATTTTACAATATAAGGTCACGAGGCCTTCTTCTTTTCAGGCGCATCGGAGGATTGTCAGGAATGGAAGAGGAAGCAAGTTTAGAAAATAGTGAGTTTGAGTGGTTAGAGAGTTTATAATGGAAGCAATGATATCAGGATCGGGCTAGATCGATTACATATGGAACATTAAGGTCTTTATGTATGATTTTATTTGTGACGAAGTAAGGAGCATTGAGGATTTTAAGGATTTGGATTTTGTATTGTAAAGTTTGGATACGAGAGGAATTCGAAGGTTTAGTGGAAGCCCCAAAGCTCAACTCC
>NW_027109908.1:1850112-1863236 GCF_000696795.3 Halyomorpha halys
AATTATATAATATTTTTGAGAATCGTTTTGAATATAGGATTAACGTTAAAGGTAAATGTTTTTGCTCAATAACTAAATAAATTGCCAAATAAATAAGTTAAAATAGCAATAAAACTAAATTATTATTTAAAATTTACAACTGTATTTACATAAAAATACATCCAATAAATTTGATCTAAGGTCATAATGGATGGATCAGATATATTGGAAAACTACCCATTAATAGCAGTCTAATTACGTTTCTACATTAGAAGATCTCGAGACCATCTTCTTTTCAGGCACCTCGGAGGATCGTCAGGAATGGAAGAGGGAGCGAGGTTAGAATCCATTGGATTTGGATTGTTAAGGAGGTTATATTGGAAGGATTGATATCTGGTTCAAAACTAAATTTATGAGGAATGTTATTACAAAATTATGGGATCAGTAGCTGAAGTTTATTCAGCTTATAAAGTTTACACCCTATGCTATATAATAATCAAACATCTCTAGAGGTTTCTTTTTTTTTTTTTTTTATGTTTAGTGGTCTTGTAAAAAAACAACATAGTTGTAGTTTGTTTCGTTTTGTTCAAAGAAACATGAGCTTTAGAAAGTGATTATGTTACTAGCAAACGATACAACTCTTCTCTCATCAGACGGATAGCCTTACAAAAGAATACATTGTGAAATTTCACAATAGATATCGAGAATGCTACCTCTCTTTTAGAAATCAAAAAGATGAAGATTAAAATAGATAATCGTTAACGATTTAAATCAAGTTAGATTAAGGCTTATTTATCTGTATTCACTAATAAATAATTACTCTATGCTTATAGTACATGAGATCTGCAAGTAATTTTAAAAATTACTTTCTTTCGCACTAAACATGGAAACACATTTCTAGTGGTTTAAAATCAGTGACTAAGCATCTTAGTTTGACGATGTGACGAATTACACAATTTTAGGTTTTTCGCTTATAAACGGTGGATCCTAACTAAAATTTTATAGTGAAATGAATTTAAGAGTGGCAGTAAAACCAACGTTCACAATGGTCATTCCGCGGTGTATTAGGGGTATTCGTGATGTTTAGTATAACATGCTAAATGGAAAACTCATGCTAAATGGAGAAATATTTCCATCTTTTACCATGTTAAGAAGATGTAACATATAACATGGCTGAGAATCTGTTACTAGGTTTGTTAAATGGAGAATGACGTCACGCAATAGATCAACTGAGCTCGTTACCATTTTGTTTCTTGTGTGTTTGGATGTTTTATAACTAATTAAGCAATGGATGACAATAATAATAATGTTGTCATTTAGCTCATTTTGATTCTGTTCATAACAAGTTAAAAGATCAACAAGACACTCAGTAGACAGCTTTCACAAAACTTCTACTTTTCACTTTATTTAGGTATGTTTTAATAGATTACTTTAATCAAAACTTAGAAGTAAACAATACCAAGAAGTTTTGGAAGGAAAGGTTATAAAACAAGTTGCTCAGAAAATCCGCCAGGAGCTCTAATGGATTTAACATCTGAAATCGCATACTATTCGTACACGACTACGTAATATCTATAGATAAAAAACCATTACTAAAACCATAGGAAGGGAAAGCTTAAAGTTACCCTAAAAACTTACGCTGAAATATTTTAAGCTTTATTTAAATGGTTCAAATCATATCATACTAGTAAAATTTTGTTTAATCCATGAATCTGAAATGAATCTCTGTCATGTTATTTTTAGCTGTGATTTATCTTGAATTTCAATTTCGAGTGTTAATCAGTTTTCTTTGGTAAAAAAGTTGCTTTACCTAAACAAATGCAGCTAGTGCAATAATAAAATTTTAAGTTTGTGAAAGTAAACCACAATGGTTCCTATTCATCCCTCTATTTTCAGTCCGCTGGTGTTCCTAAAGGTAGTATCCTGTTAGAGCTGTTTACGTTCCATATTTCCGGAGAAACAATTTTTTAAAAAGCTACATTTCATGAAATAAATACTAAAAAATCAGTAGTTAGTCAATTTATTGTGGGAAATCTTTATCTCTAGAGCCATTAGATGTACAGATGTGCATTATCACTCAAATTAAAGATAGTTGAATGTTTAGCAAATTGAAGCTACGTTTATCTTCGTAGGGGTAGTAGTTTTATGATATTTCAACATGATATTTTGTTTGAACAACTAAAAATCTATTTATTTTAGCAAATATCATGAAAACCACTACTCCCAGGAAGATCAATGTAATAAAGTACTTTATAGAGCATTAAATTAGCTCCAATTTTAGTGCTAATATACATCTGTACGTCTTATGGTTTCTGAGATATAGATTTTTTAACTATTGATTTTTCAGAGCATTTTTTTATGAATGGATTCTTTTTACAAAAAATATATCTTGAGACCTATTAAACGTAAAATGCTTTATTAGGGATCCTATTTGAAGAAATTTGATCTATTTTAAATGATTTATTAGTTTTTTTAGTATTGGTAGTTTTAACGATATGGAACTCTGAATGAAATTTTTTTTTGTGTTTTGCAACAGGCGCCATTTTTTATTTCCTCTTACTATGATTGGCAAATCCATCAGTTTTGAAAAGTAGTTATATACAGTTTTTATTAAAATAATAAATAATTGTGGTGAAATAACTGCCTTTTTTCTCCTCTTGGGCTCTTGTACTATTATAGAACTGGTAGTAGTACCTCATGGATGCTACTCATGGTACCCTATTCTTCATTCGGTATCCCGGACATTCCAGAGATTCTTAGTAAAAGAGACATGGTGGTAACTCCTAACCGGATGCGATCCTGTATAAACATGGACGCCACCATCACCGTGCCCATAAAAGATCACGATGGCCAACAAATATTCGATCAGTGAGGTATCCTATCAAGTGTTTATTTTAAGGAAAACATTTGGGAGGTGAAGTGAGTTGTGTGTATGCTTAACCTCTACCAAGGCCGGACTCCTGTGGACTGCTTGTGTTACTAATTGGAAGTCAGTGGAGTGTCAGCGTTGACAGCTCTTCATCAACTGGCCTCTGTAAATAGCGTTTCTATGATAGAAGGCGATCTGTCCAAGGGCGTAATGTCTCCTAGATCGATAGATCGAATAGTTGGCTTGTCTTGGGTTAAAGTCACTTAATTATGAAGGGTCGGGTACCTATCGTCTTCCTCTGGTTTGGTTATGCAAATATGTAACATTAGTCAAAACTTTTTCAAATCACCGTTCGCTAGTTAATGAACTAATAATTAGTAACTTACAGTTATTATAATCTTTCATCCTTAATAATCCCTGATAATCCTCCAAGGCGTCTGAAAAGAAGATGGCCACGGGACCTTCTAGTTTAAATTAATGTTTGAAGTACCACCAATGGGTGGTTCCTTCCCAAGATTTTCAAGTGTATATGAAACATACTACATATTTACCTGTTGTATTATTTTGTACAGTTGTAAATTACAATAAATAAATAATTTTAAAAAAACAGTTATTATAAACATTCTTCAACGGCTATTGTTATAAACTATATAGTTGTTTCTAAGAACATATGGCCTATTAAGGTTGACCTAATTGGTCGCTTCGGGACCAAAGCAAGCGACTTTTTTTCTTTGTCAAATCATAATAATAATAATAATAATCTTTATTTATTCTGGGATTGATCCCTTTAGAATAATTTACAGGCGTCAAAATTAGGCCCAAGAGCCTTAGAGTGAAATACAAAATAAAAATGAAATTATAAAACGTCATAAAATATAATAAAATAATGAATTTAAAATGATAAAAATGAACAACAATAATTAATAGAATATATAAAATAAGAATAGAATAAATAAAGTAAAATCATATTTCATATCATAAAACATAAAATGACAAACACTTCTGATAATAAGTAATAGAAAAAAAAAATCAAATATAATTAAACTAAAACTAATAAATGGAAAGGTACAATTTCTGGTAATGTACATATTTACAAGAATAAACAAAAATCTGAGACTTTTAGTACTGAAATATATAACTTTGAAACTTTCAATTGTTATTCTTCCGGAATTGGGTGGACAGAAGGTGGTCGAAGATACGGGATTTGAAGTTTGGAAGGGTATTAGAACTACGAATGAAAGAGGGAATAGAATTCTATTGGGATGAGGAAAGATCTACCAAAGGCTGCGGTTCGATGGGTGCTTACATATAAGTCTGAAGGCCGTGAGCGCGTATTGCGGGAATGCACTGAGGATTTAAATTGAATAATATCAGAGATGTACGATGGACGACGGGATTGGATAATTTGGTAGAGGAAGGAAGCAAGAAAATATTTACGACGAAAGGAGGGGTAGAGCCACTTCAATTCGTCATAAAATCGGGTGACAGAGGTGTCCCTGGGAACCCCAAAGATGAATCGTACAAAGCAATTCGCTTTGTGGTTCTACTTCATATGGTTCTGCTTGGTCACTACTGTAAGTAATAGCATCAGGCAGGGCCAAAAATTCAACCTGACATCTCTCATACAATTTTATGCTTAACATATGTTGATAAGGTAATGTTCCGACAAACCAAACACCCCATTTTGTAACTACACCTTGGATCTCGTTGGTTACCCCCACGATTAGGTTAGGAATCTACGATATTTTTGGACCTTGTTTAAGAGCCCACCTTCCAATTATAAAAGCCCCAATTAGATGAATTCTCTTTGTCCCCCACCTCTTGCCCACACAAAATTTGATTGGACAAAGTCTTCCCCTTTTAGTTTAGCATCATCTTCCTGTGCTTCTTTTTATGTATATATATATAAATGTTCAATCGTCAGGGTACATTTACAACTATAACATGGCGGTGAAGGATTTCTTTCAAGAAGGTGCTTGTGTTTTAACCTCGTAGGATCCTGAGCCGGGTTATGATGAATTGTTCACCGTGACTTTCGATAATTGGTGATGTTGAGTGTTAGCAGGTATTGCCTTCATTTTATTTGTCTCAGGTACTTGGACCCAAAACAGCGCCATCCTTCCTTGCATTGGGTCAGAACCGATTTATGGTAGTCATACATCGCCAAGTTACAATCAGGCACTGGAAATAGGGTGCATGCTGTCAGCTGTGTCAGCCAGTTCGTTTCTCATTATACCTGCATGACTGGGGACCCACTGGAAATTTACTTTTTTATGTGATTTTTTGATTAAAGTTATGATGGAAAAAACAATGGGGTTGTGCGAAATTTGGAAATTTTGAATTGCCTTGAGGCTCGTGTAAAAGTCACTACAGAACACAATGGAGGAGCAGTTTACTTCATATACTAGCGTTATTGACAAATAGATTGCATATAACTCGGAGGAAAACACTGAGAATGTGGGGGGAAGACTAGCGGATGGTCTCCGCAGGTAGAACTACTGAACAACCAACATAATTGAAGTATTTTGACCCATCAGTGTAGATACATGTACAGCCCCTGTACCTAGAGAGGATACTTCAAAAACATTGCTTGAGTACTTCAGGAGGGTCGGATGATTTGTCGATGGATTCTAAGGTGAAATCAAAATGGCTATTTTGTTTATCCACGGAGGTAATGGATTGGGGAATGATAAGTATAAGTTAGTTTGGGAGAGATAGAAATCGGGTAGGGGAGGAAAGGTGGAGAGGCGACTAGGTAACCCCGAAACATCAATGTCTTGAGTCGTTTTGAGACGACCTAGAAAGTTCAGCAAAAGGTAGTACCTCGCAGTTCTAGTGGCCACTCTTGTCCTCTCTGAGTAAGCTGCTGATAGGTTTATGTATTAATAGCTTTATAATAAAAAGTGTTTGTACTTGAACAATAAGTATTAGGACCTTACATGACTAGCAACGAACTTGGACTGCATCGAACTATAACAAACTTTTTTTAAAAATGTATTTATTGATATTTACAACTGTATTAAAAATATATAAAACGAGTAAATTTCATGTTAGTTATACAATGGCACCCAATACAGACATGTGGAGAATTTGCTCCAATAATATTTCGGGAGGAAAAGACCTCGAGGCACTCTTCTTTTCAGACACCAAAGAGGGTTATCAGGTAATAAAAGAAAAATTAGGCTAGAAACAAGTGGGTTTGGATGGTTGAGAAGTTTATCATCGGCAACATATGAAACATTAAGTTTGATGATTTGATTTTGACAAAGTAAGAAGCATAAAGGATTTATGATTGTAAGGATTGCATCCTCACGCATGCATTCGATGGTTGAGTGGAGCCCCAAAGCCCAATCCCTAACTCAACAATTCTCGAAGGCTAAGCCACAATGGGGAAAATATTTCAAGACCATAATATTCATTAAAACCATCGGATTATTTGCTCTGATATGAATTTAATTAAATTTTCAAAAAAATTTTAGTATATTAAATTCAGATCCGTTACTTAGGACTACATCTCGACAAACGACTGACGTGGAATCCTCATACAAGACTGAAAAGACAGGAAACTGCTCGTCGATTTCGACTATTACAACATTTACTAGACAAACGGTCTAAATTGGCAATCCGTTACAAAAGACTGATCTACATGACTATTATAAGGCCTATCTGGACATACGGAGTTGAGCTTTGGGCCTCCACTAAACCATCAATTCCTCCTAAATCCAATCCTTACAGTCCAAAATCCTTAACGCTCCTTTGTTACAAATCAAGTCATCCATCATGACCTCAATGTCCCATATGTTCCCGATTTGGCCAAAACCAAATACCATTCCTTCCATGGAAAACTTCCCAACCACCCAAATCCACTTGTTTCTAACCTGGCTTCTCCTTCATTACCTAATAATCCTCCTAGGCGTCTGAAAAAAAAATGGCCTCGGGATCTTCTCCTCTATAAATGTTATTGGAGTTCTATCAATGAGTAGATTCTCCACATTTTGTATCATGTCACTATCTCACCTACAGCAAATTTACTTGTTGTAAATATGTTATACAGTTGTAAATAACAATAAATAGATGATTAAAAAAAAAAAAGTATTGTAAATTATTCTTATCATTATCATACATCATCATTTTCATTAATAATAATTATCTTACTCCATCATAATGAGTTCCAAATATATTATATTATATATATTCACTTCCTATAATATATATAATAAGTGGCTAATTATATTTTTATTTGTAGTTTTTTTCTTATTCTTATTTTAGTTAGGCCACGTTTCTTGAATACCTTTAGTTTATGTGTATATGAGAACCAGCCTCTTAGGAAATTCATATACACTTTCTAAGGAATTATTATAGAAAGTTCACCACACCAGATTTATTTAAGGATACTTTGATATTTGTCTTCCTTGAATGAATTGTTTTCGTATGTTGAACATGGATCATCCATCTCGTAGAAGATGCATGCAATATACATGAGAGAAATCTAGGAAAAGTAGGAAACGATAATAATGGTCAAGAGTAAGCTGTTGATCTGAGCATGAAGAATCGCTCGAAGAGTTGGAATTAATTACAGAACAATGGCGCGATCTAGATCTAGATGGCTAGGCTTTGTCCGCCATATTTATCATAGGCTTTATCTAGATCAGATGTTGGGGGGGCCGGCAATATGGCAAGAATAATTCTATATCAATATTGCGGACGTCATTGCGAAATGTGCCCATGCTCTAGAGAACACAGTCCTCGCAATCCAATCGTAATTTATCGCGTTCACAATCGATTCTAAGGGCACGATTGTGTAAACAAATAAACAACTCCGGGATATTGGAGCTTTATGGTGAAATAAACATTTCTTATTGTTTTATTCTTCTGAGAACTAGTTTACTCCACCCACTCCCTAGAACTTGAGATAAAAGAAATATATATATATATATATTTTTTTTTTTGTGGATAAGAAATATAATGTATTTTTTATTGTAAAATAACACAGGCTACTACACTCAAGAACAATGGGTATTTGAGCAGTAAGTATCTATTCAAACTTTATTTATACTGACTAAAATATAAATAAAAAAAGCACATGAGTCAGACTCATGGAAAAGGGTAGAAGTAATGTCCAGATCTACAAGAAGATGGTCAGGGTTGCGGTCAAAAGAGAAACAAAAATAGGTTACAACTATTTATTTTCCGACGTTTCGCCCCACTTTGCAGGACTTCATCAGGGCTAAAAAGATACAAAATGATACAATGAAAAGAATAAAAATACAAAGATAAGATACAATGATAAGAATAAAAATACAAAGATAAGATACAATGATAAGAATAAAAATACAAAGATAAGATACAATGATAAGAATAAAAATACAAAGGTGAGGTACAATGATAAGAATAAAAACAAGTAACAATGGCAAGAGTAAAATTTCTTTATAAAAATACGTAAAATATAAAGCTAAAAAAGTACATGAGATGCACATAAAACAAAAACAATACGGGGAAGGAAAAAAAATATATAGAGATAAAATAAACGTCATGAAAGAATAATTATAAATAAAAATATAAATAATAATAATGATATAAAATGATAATAAATGAAAATGAGCAAAGAACAAGTCAGGACAACCTACCTGTTCAAAGCAATGGGTTGAACAGAAAGAAACAATGAAGCGGAAGCGTGGAGGAGTGGGGAGGTGCCAACCGTTTAATAGCTTTATTTCGATTTCAAATACGTCGCGTATACAGGAAGTAGTAATAATTAAATAAATTTAAAAATGATAAAATTTTTATAAAGAAATTTTACTCTTGCCATTGTTACTTGTTTTTATTCTTATCATTGTATCTTATCTTTGTATTTTTATTCTTTTCATTGTATCATTTTGTATCTTTTTAGCCCTGATAAAGTCCTGCAAAGTGGGGCGAAACGTCGGAAAATAAATAGTTGTAAACTATTTTTATTTCTCTTTTGACCGCAACCCTTACCATCTTCATATATATCAATTTTTACGGTCAACTATATATACATACATATAATGCCCAGATCGTTTTTGGTGATCGATTTTTCATTTTGGCGTTGTGAAAATTTGTATTTATTTATTTAATGAAATTAACAACTGTACGAAATAATACAATAAGTAAATATGTTGTATGTTTCATACAAACTTGATAATCTTGGGAAGGAACCACCCATCGGTGGTACTTCAAACATTAATTTAAATTAGAAGGTCCCGTGGCCATCTTCTTTTCAGACGCCTCGGAGGATTATCAGGGATTGTTAAAGATGAAAGATTAAGAATTAATGGGTTAGAGTGGTTAAGGAGTTTCGAATGAAAAGACGAATATCTGTTTTAGGCCAATTCTGCAACGAATGGGATGTTAAGGTCTTTGTAAATGAGTTTATTTGTAACGTCATAAGGAACATCCAGGATTTTGCGTAGGATTTTGGATTATAAGGATTGGATTCGGGAGGAATTTGATGGTTTGGTGGAGCCCCACAGCTCAATTTCATAAGTCCAAATTAGTCTTATTATCGTAGTGTATACTATTTTTTGTAATGAATAGGAAGCTTAGAGCGTTTGTCAAGTAAGTGTTGTAGCAATCGGAATCTACGAGCAGATTCTTGTCGTTTTAGTCTTGTGTGTGGATTCCAAGTAAGTCTCTTGTCAAGATGGAGTCCTAAGTATTGAATCTGTTCAACAGGCGTTAGTGGAGTGAGCATTTTAAAATCTAAACCAACATATTTAAAGTACTAACTGAAGTATTTAGCCCGCTAAAGCCATTTATACTAAATTTGAAAAAATTTATTGTTGAATTACAGAATCCAATAATTTTAGTATTGTTGGGGCGTTTCGTGAATGAAAAAACCTACCTCTTTCCCAAAGAAAAATTGTTCGCTGGTTCCGGGGACAGAATATAAAAAAAGGAGGAACTGAAATGAATCATAAAAACAAAAATAATAAAGAAAAATTAGAGAATAAAAAAAACCTTCCAACTGATATACAAATTTAATTTAATTAAAATATAAAGAAATAAAAAAAAAAATGAACTGTTGCTTGTTGTTAATATGAAGTTCGGTACAAGAATGAGAGAAAAAGGTCACTCACAGTAATGGCCGATGGGTTGATATGCGCATATCGATTATATACCTCACTTCAGCAATATCCACCATCATCCAGATGTCGATGATTGGTTGAAAATTGGGTGGGTGAGGGTCCTGAAACGAACCCCAAAAATTCTTATGGCCACAAAAGCGGTGAGCCGGTGGGTACCTCTCAACTCTGACTTACCCTCTAGACTCTAGGCAGCGGATTGTAGACTCCTATCACTCCCCCTATACAGGCACTAATTCCATTGCAGCTTGCAATGTTGTTATATGTGCCGAGCCGCAGCGATGTGTTTGTATTATACACCATGATTTACGTGATGAGTTCTAATTTAATTTTAATTACAAAAACAAAAAATGTGTCAAAAAAAAAGAAGGGAATTATCTTATATTTAACAAAAAATAAAAAACCACTTGGAAGTAAAATGAAACTAAATTAAAGAAAAGGAAATACACTTCTGGGCTTTAACATGTGTATTTACTTATACACATACGGCAATTAAATTTAGGCTATTTATTTTCGTTTATATTAATAGTATTTTTTTATTTATTTTTTACTTTATTTAGTTTATTCACAACTGTAAAAGTATTTTTACAACCAGCGAATGAGATGTAGAGAGAGAAAAAAAAATGTATGAAGGCATGAAGGTTAAGGTCATCCAATGATGCCTCTCCATTAAAATTGAAATTTAAAAATCAATTTAAGAGGTTCCTATTCGTCTCGTATCTCTGGTAAGTCTAGTGTTGATAGTCCTTGCATTAGAGGGTTAGTGTGTGTTGCAAGTGCGCCGTGAAACCGTTTATATAATGATTTAATGGTTGTCTGTACGTAGGGAGTTCGTAAGTCTTTGTGTAAGTTCTTGTTACTGATGTAAGGGGGAGCGCTACTGATCAGTCTTAATTTGGATTGAAATTGTTGCAGTTTCAGTAAGTTAGTTTTTTTTTTTGGCATATCAGTAAATTTGTCCACCCTAAGTCCAAACTGGTCTGAGAAGCTAAGTATGAATCTTTAGTTTTTCTGAAAGGGGTAATTTTGATCGTTTATATTAATAGTATTTAAAAAATAAAAAAGATTGTGCTGTTGTTTCGGAATCTCCATCAAGAATTCTTTCTATTTGTATATATTATCATAGATAATAATAGTTTTTTTTTTAATTTACAACTAAGAAGATGGCCACGGGACCTTCTAATTTAAATTAATGTTTGAAGTACCATCAATGGGTGGTTCCTTCCCAAGATTTTCAAGTGTATATGAAACATACTACATATTTACCTATTGTATTATATTGTACAGTTGTAAATTACAATAAATAAATAATTAAAAAATAAAAAAATAACAACTTTAGCCCGAACCCGATATTATTCCTTCCATAATAAACTCCCTAACCACTCAAACCCACTAGTTTCTAACCTTGCTTCCTCTTCCATTCCTGGCAATCCTCTGAGGCGCCTGAAAAGAAGATGGCCTCGTGACCTTATATTGTAAAATGTTTTTAGAGTTCTACTACCGGGTAGTATCTCTACATGCTGTATCATATCATTATGTCATTATGATCAAATTTACTTGTTGTATTTTTTATACAGTTGTAAATATCAATAAATAAATTTAAAAAAATAAAAATTACAACTATATATACATAAAAATACATCTAGTAAATGTGATGTTAGATTACAATATGATACTGACATGAACCATCTACTTTTCCTACTTCTTATGGTCAACTATCTTCGTCCAGACAATAATTATCTGCCACACCTGTATTCGAACTCGTATTCTTGGAGTTAGTAGCACAATATCTTACTCCAGAGCAATCCACTCACTATTTACAAAAGTAAGAGCAGTGATTATATACTGTTGGAAAGCCAAAGATTATACAAAAAATACTATTTCTTGCTTAAAGTCATAAAAGGGAATGGTGAAACAGGCATAAACCAAATATATGTTTTCGGATGAGTTTGGCTGTTTACTGCAGGGTGTTTTTTTTTTTTTTTTTTTTTTTTTTCAATTTAGTAATTTCATTTTAATTCTGTACAAATTCTTATTTCTGTTAGTAATATTAATGAATTACTTACACCAATTGACAACTAGAAAGTCCCATAACTAAAATCATGATTTCATTCATCGAAATCTCACATCGAAGCAACACTCCATTGGGATAAAAGTTGAGAGAGAAAAAAGGGAAAAAAAAGAGGTGATCATGTATCAATAAATTTCAAGGAAACGTACGCATGTCACCAGCGCCAGAGACGATGCTACCGCCGACATTGACATCCTCTTGAACTAAGAGCACATATAAATTTTCTGATTACAATACAAAGTGCCATCAGAATCCTCATCACATGGAATATAGAGGAGGTCATTAGCGGTGGATCTTACGACTTATGTAAATTACAAGCGATCCTAACGATCCTCAGATACATGGTTCGTAGGCGACATCGGATCTCCCGGCATTGAAGATATGCTAATTCGCCATTAATGGAGGTAAGTACCAGCATTAGGAGCCATTGGTTATAGAGATATCCAAGTAATGGTCTTCCAATGGCTGTCCTAACGATAGCGCCACTCAGGAACCAATGTACGTTAAGCCAACATGGAATAACTGCCTATTTCAACAGTATAGCAACACGTACTTGTTTATTTCATTACATACTTGTTTTATTTCATTTTTAAGTATTTAAAAGTTTTTTTTGATGTTTTTTCAAAACTATACATTTAGTAAATTTGATGTAAGTTTATAATGAAGTGATACAGGCGTGTAGAGAAACTTTCCATTGGTAGCTCTATAATAATGTTTTACAGTAGAAGGTCTCGAGGCCATCTTCTTTCCAGGCGTCTCGGAGGGTTGTCAATAATGGAAGAGGAAGCAAGGTTAGAAACTTAGTGGGTTTGGATGGTTAGGGAGTTCATAATGGAAGGAGTAATATCAGGTTCGGGCTTGATCGACTACATATGGAACACTTAGGTCTTTATATATGATTTTATTTGTGACAATATTTGTGACATTGATGAATTTACGAAGGATTTTGGATTGTGAGGATTGGATGCAAGCGGAATTCGAAGGCTTAGTGAAGCCGCAAAGCACACATCATGTGCATACGTGGTGCGGAAATTTTTTTTTTAATATTGATTTATTGCTATTTACAACTGTACATTATAATACATTTAGTAAATCTGAT
>NW_027109908.1:1863446-1864850 GCF_000696795.3 Halyomorpha halys
AGAAACTAGGAGGTTTGAGTGGTTAGAGAGTTTATAATGGAAGGAGTGATATCTGGTTCGGGCTAGATCGGTTACATAGGGAACATTAAGGTCTTTACGTATGATTTTATTTGTTATAAAGTAAGGAGCATTCAGGATTTTACGAAGGATTTTGGATTGTAAGGATTGAATACGAGAGAAATTCGAAGGTTTAGTGGAGTCCCAAAGCTCAACTCCATATGTCCTGATTGGCCTTATTACAGTCATGTAGATCAGTCTTTTGTAATGTGTTG
The DNA here is from genome assembly GCF_000696795.3 of Halyomorpha halys. Taxonomy (NCBI): domain Eukaryota; kingdom Metazoa; phylum Arthropoda; class Insecta; order Hemiptera; family Pentatomidae; genus Halyomorpha; species Halyomorpha halys. The sequence goes on from NW_027109908.1 coordinate 1,863,719, forward strand.
GAAGTTTAGACCGTTTGTCTAGTAAGTTCTGTAATTTCTATCTTTTCAGTCTTGTGTGAGGATTCCAGATTAGTCCTTTGTCCAGATGTAGTCTATGGTAGTGGATCTGTTCTACAGCGGTAAGAGTAACGTTATTAAAGTATACTGTAGAGGAGTCGGCTCATTTACGACGTGTGGTAAGGTGATTTAATGGGATTCGTTGGGGTTTTGATAGATGAATAGGAACCATTGTGGTTTACTTGGAAAAGAGAAAAATTTAAAAGGTATTTTTAAAACAAATTACTGCTCCTTCCAGATATAAGCCTAATTATATTTTTGCTCAGGAAACAGGTATCGCCTCGATATACTCCTATACGGTGAAAACACACTTCATTTATACTCTAAAAGTTCTGAAGATACCGGGTTTCCGCTTATCTCATATACTACCAAAAGATGTGAATAAAAAAGAATTTTTATTGGTACCGAAAGTGGCAGGAATTCGAGGAACTTTATGGAGATAATCTCAATACTTCAGACGTTGCCGATCTGCGCGAAAGATTGACGGATGACAGACACAGCGTCAAGAAATCTGAGAAACAAAGTGATAATGAGAAATGTAACCGATCTAGTTTTTCTTTATATGCAGGCTTATACGGTTAAACAGAAACGCCATATTTAAATAACAATTTTGTCTATCGTCTAGTATGATATTGATAAATCCTCAGTATGAAACACCGAAAAAATAAAAGATACTATTTACCTCATGAGAACCTGTCACAAGTTAAGTGAAGTCAGTTTAAAATATTTTGGGCAACGAGCCTGCTCTCCAGAACAACTATTCAGTTTATTAAAATGCTCTAATTAGAGAGATCTTAGCAACTATGTACGACTACATCGGGAAGAGCTCAGTTGATGAAAATGTCAGGAAACAATGTCATACCACAGTTCGTTACAAGTTTGATATTATTGTTTTGTTTCTTTTAACGTAAATATCATATTTGTATTTAAAATTATAAACTTGCTGAAACCATAAATTAAATCTGTACCGCTACAACCCATGAAGGGTCAGGTGTTGAGTACTTTATAAGGGAGTACTGTTACTACACCAACGGTTGTGCAAGGAGGTGATTTGGTCAGAATCACGCTCGACCGC
>NW_027109908.1:1865365-1872309 GCF_000696795.3 Halyomorpha halys
CTTGGTTCCCCATTATATTCAACTAAGCTCATTAGTCTGAAAAGCAGTTCATAATAAGGTATTATCAAAGATAATTATAATATTCTTTCTTTATGACGGGACAATAATTCGGGAATAATAATAATTGACAAAATATGAAGTAACTTACATTAAACAAAGATATGAAATTATAATGAAGAAGCTTCTATAAAATCTAGCAAAAAGAAAAAAAAAAGTAGTAGTAGTAAACAAATAGTAATAAAAAATTAGTAGTAGTAAAGCAAATAGAAATTGAGGCTAATTTTGATTTTATATCCTTCTCCATGAACGCACCTGAAGATTGAATTATGAAATGCCTTAATTATATTATATATTCTTGCTACACAAAAATCCATCAAAGGCTAATGTAATGCGTAATATTATATTAAAATATCATATAACCTTATTACGACGTTCAAAATTTAGTATGAAAAAAGTAATTGAGAAGAACTGAGTAGTCATAAAAATGTTAAAGCATATGTGATAAGGTAGAAGTTAACCCGGCCCGGAGGACCAAAATTTTATTTAATGTTTACATAATATATTTTCTTTCCCTTGTAAGTATATTAAATATTGTAGGTGCAAAACTAAGGCGACATAACTGCAAAATTTAAACATGGTTTTATATTTTTTTCAGAATGCTACAAAGAACTAACTGCATTCGTGACGTCACTTAATTTAAATTATAAAATAAGTAGATTGGTACTTATATAGAAATTACATTATTTTTGGACCAGTCATTCAAACGCAAATATCTGCGAAATTTTAGATACGCCCTCTTGGAATTGTACACACATGACATATATTTTGTTAATGTTTAAAAAGGTCACTCAGATTTTATCAACAGTTACGTTTTACTAAACTGACGTTTTGTGTAACTCAACTCGATACATCGATTATTGAGATCTCCCTATAAGAGAATGCACACGTTGGTCAGGCACAGCGAAGCATCCTGGAACAGGTGTACGATAACAGATGATCCTTTTGGTTGTCGCAGAAGAGAGAGAGGAGACATCAAAGGGGCCGCGGTGCAGCCGAGTTGTTGACATTGAGATGGTGCACCTGCATTTGGCGGGGGGAGGGGGGAGGGAGAGGAGCTCTTTAAGTAGCAAGATAGCAGCTGCTAATTGATATTGCTGCCATCTCTTAGTGCCTACCCCCCTGCACGCATTCTCTCCTCCGGGCTTTTAAGCTTTGTCTTCGGGGACTAAGTGGATCACCCTGCACAACGCCCATTAAATAATAATATTCTTTATATTCAACAGGATAAATCCATTCAGTATAATACTAATAAAAAAATAATATAAAAGATTGATTTGGGTACTCAAAACGGAATTGTGAGAAGTATATGTAAATCCTGCCCGGATCACCGAAACGTGTTGGCTTAGTGATAATATCCTTTATTTATTTCAAGACAAACATGTTATAAAGTTAACAGCATAAACAGAAACAATTTCAGTAAAATAGTTATCGAAGGGTACAAATTTGAGCAGGTTGAAAGGTTTGAGTATTCAGATTCGAAATTGCTGAGCTCATGCCATCTTTTTAGTAGCTTAAAAGTTAGAATGTACAAAATTATTATCCTTTCTACTGTTGTTTACCGATACGAAACGTGGCCTCTTACACAAAGAAGTGTACAGATATTTAAGGATTTTAAAATATTGTATTCTATAAAATATTTCGACTGAAGAAGGATAACTTAAGTAAAGGATGGGATTTATGTAAAAAAACAATTCATAGAATTTGCATCGAATCTTCGAGTTCACTAAGCCTTTATTATTATTTCGAGACAATAGTATGGGGGTAATAATTTAAATAACAAAAGTTATTATTTATTAAATAAATCAAAAATTCGTATCCATTTTTGTCTCAACACTTTATTTTTCACCAGTCCAACGTTTCGGCCATTCTAGCCATCCTCAAAGACATCTTCAATATATTTCTTGCTCACATTAATTTAAAGTTTCTTTTGAAGGCTATTTTCCAAGGTCATTTTCTTTATTATAAGTTAAAAGCCTATTTTTTAAAATTTAAAATCAATAATATTTAATTTTTCTTATATAAGATTATCCACAATTAATACACTACCATATAACAAACCATTTATCTATTTATCTTATATGGTAGTGTATTAATTGTGGATAATCTTATAAAAGAAAAATTAAATATTAATGATTTTAAATTTTAAAAAATAGGCTTTTAACTTATAATAAAGAAAATGACCTGGGCAAAATAGCCTGCAAAAGAAACTTTAAATTAATGTGAGGAAGAAATATATTGAAGATGTCCTTGAGGATGGCTAGAATGGCTGAAACTTTGGACTGGTGAAAAATAAAGTGTTGAGACAAACATGGATACGAATTTTTGATTTATTTAATAAATAATTACCTTATCTCAAGAAATTGAAATAATATAATGAAAGTTATTATGATAAAAATCTAAAAGGGGAATTGTAAAGAAGTATATGTTAATATTAAAAAACTGCTAACGATTCTTCGAAAATGGCTTAGGTAGAATAAGCAGGAGCGAATTGAATCTCAAAAGGAAGAATATCGTATAAGAAAATAGCTTTCGAGTGTTGTGGTCCGCTAAATGGTCGAATAAGAGAATTGCCTAAGTAGGCAGAATATTCGAACTAAATACAACAGAAAATTTATGGTGACTACAGAATGGATTAAGTTCTTGGAAGAAAGATAACACAATATAATTTTCTAGATAGGTTGGATAAAAATCATATATTAACTCTTTGTAAAATTTAGAAGCAATGTCATTCCTAAAGATTCAAATCCTGCGAAGCAATCGATCAATTTAGTTAAGGTATAAGTTAATCCTGCCCGGAGGACCGAAATGTGATTTATGAGCCTGATGATAATTATAATATTCTTTCTTTATTAGAGAATAACAATATCACAATAATTATAAGATTTTAAAAAGATTTTGATTCTAAAATTAAAAAAAACAAAACAGAACCAAGAATGAAATTATGGTAAAATTACTATATAAACTAAAAAAAAAAAAAGCTTTAAATAATAAGAGCGTCTTGGACATTCCCGTTCACAGTTTAACTATTGTGAAAGTAGATGTGAATCAAGGAGGTAACTTAGAGATCTGCGGAATCAATTAGAAAAAGATGAATTTAGCTCCAATGCTATAAAATGGCGGTGTCGTGTGAAATTAAATGAAATGCATGAGATGCACCACTGGCTGTACTTTTCATGCATGCCATATCTATAACGGTTTTATAAACTTCATTAACTTCAAATTCGGGAAATAAACACTTCTCCGTTAAGTCATTTAGTTCAGTCCAAGTTTCTTAAGTAACGATATATTGCTTTTTTAGTTTGATTTTATGGTATTCAATCTTAAATCTTGCTGCACCTAATATTGTAGTCCTCTACGTGGTGCAATATTGCAATTGGTGTATTCCAACAATTCATTGTCGTAGTCGAAGATAAACTTTGGATCATATACTGTGACCAGCTTAAGTTATTTAATCACTGGTGTTGACTAAAAAACTCTTTTTATTTTTAGCAACTTTCCACCCCAAACACTATAGTGCCATATCACAACCCTCGAAGAATGGTGCCGAAATTGGAGGAGAAAAAAATCCCAACGAATCCCATTAAATCACCTTACCACTTCGTCGTAAATCTGCCGACTCCTCTACAGTATACTTTAATAACGTTACTCTTACCTTTGTAGAACAGATCCATTACCATAGACTACATCTGGACAAAGGACTAATCTGGAAGTCTCACACAAGACTGAAAACATAGAAATTACAGAACTTACAGAACTTACTAGACAAACGGTCTAAACTTCCAATCCAAACGACTGATCTACTCGTACATGACAATAATAAGGCCTATATGGACATACGGAGTTGAGGTTTGGGGCTCCACTAAACCTTCGAATCCTCTCGTATCCAATGATTACAATGCCTAATCCTACGTAAAATCCTCAATGCTCCATACTTCGGCACAAATAAAATCATCCATATAGACCTTAATGTTCCTTAAGTAAGTAGCCCGAACCAGTTATCCATCCTTCCATGATAAACTCTCTAACCACTCAAACCTATTAGTTTCTAACCTTACTTCCAATTTCATTCCTGATAATCCTGCGAGGCGCATACAAGGAAGATGGCCTCGAGGCCTTATATTGTAAAAATGTTTTTAGAGTCCTATCAATGGGTAGTTTCTCTACATGCCTGTGTCCTACCATTATGATCTTACTTCAAATTTAATTGTTGTATTTTAAATTACTAACACTGTAACCGAATATATTTAAAGGATATCTCCAAGAAAAACTTCATATGAGTTTTTTTTTTTTTAATAACTTTATTGAAATTTACAACTGTATATTATATAATACTTTTAGTAAATATGGTCTTAGTTAAAATGGAGTGTTACAGGCGTGTAGAGCAACTACCCACTGGTAGCACTCTAATGACATTTTATATTAGCTGGTCTCGTGGGCATCTTCTTTTCAGGGGCCTCGGAGCATTGTCAGGAATGGAAGAGGATGCAAGGTTAGGGAGTTTATAATGGAAGGAGGCAAACAAGGTTAAATCAAACAAAAATTATTGCAAACACACAAAAGTCTTTGCACTAGCTCGTGATAACATAACGAAAACTATTTTCATTTTTAAATGCTATGATATTGGAAAATAAAAAAGTAACCATAAACAGAAAAATAAAGTGGACTGAATATAAATTGACAAAGTGTAGTTACCATAGTCTCAGTAACGGCCTCGCGAGTTGGAGGAGTATACATTTTTAAATAATTTATTATTATATCTCTAAATTTAGTAGCAGTCATGTAATATTGCGAACTCCTCGACACAGTCGAAGCCCCACCCCACACAGGTTCTGTCAGTAATAACAGTATTAGCAGGCAGTGCAATTGAGATAGTAAATCGAAATGGCGGAGTGCAGAACACCGGTTTTCTATTTTCCTTTTGCGCAGTGTTGAAATAGGCGTTTCCCTTAGGACTAGAGCTAAGATGAGGGAATGATGGGTGCATGCTCTGGAGAGAAAGGATTATGCACAGAGGGCGGACCATGGCCGCGGGCAACACTGATCTCAAGGCTATGTTTTTATCTCGTGAACTGAATCGATTTCTAAGAGCTCTTCTTTGATATCTCTATGAGTCGATTTAATATGGCTATTGATCCTCTTAGCCTATGCTAAAAATATTTAAATTTCTTCAATGCTAATACAATCACGTCATATCTGAAAAAAAACTCATAGCCCAAAGATTACGGTTGAAGATAGTTTCTTTTCAGTAAGGAACTAAATAATTACAACCCGTTCTAGTAATACTGATGAAAACTCTTACGTTTATTGATTTTTTCTGTTTTATATTTCATTATTACCAGCTTAATCTTACATAGTTATTATTAAAAGTATATTTTCTTTTGAAAATTAATAATCTGAGGTTTTAGTCTCCTGCAAATGATACCACTAAAAATTAGGTCGTCATAATAACTTGCAATGCAGTTAAGTACAATCTATTGTGCGTATCTAACCGCTATGAGTTACCATGACAACAAGTTTTTGTTTTAACTATATAGACAACCGTTCCTTCCATAATAAACTTCAAATCCACTTGTTTCTAACCTGGCTTCTCCTTCATTACCTAATAATCCTCCTAGGCGTCTGAAAAGAAGATGGCCTCGAGATCTTCTCCTCTAGAAATGTTGTTGGAGTTCTATCAGTGGGTAGATTCTCCACATGTTTTTATCATGTCACTATGTCACCTACAGCAAATTTACTTGTTGTATATATGTGTATACAGTTGTAAATAACAATAAATAAATTATTTTAAAAAAACAAAAAACTATATAGACCTTGGCCCTATCTCATAATAAAGTACAAACTAATACTATTAGTCTTGTAGATTTATCTTAATTCAATTACACTGACTTGTACAACAGTAACTTATACTTTAATACTTTTTAACTCCTGTGATATCACTAATAGTCCTCCCTATTATGAAAAAAATGAGTATTAGTGCAATTACCACGTTGTTTCTATACTTATATTTTGAACCAATACTATTAGCTTTCATTATGAAACAGGGCTTTCAGCTAGTGTTTTGTCAACTGATGTGATACATGTTACGTTAAAATGTTTTTTAACCTCTGAAATGGAGTGTTAAAAAGTACATATTCGTCATATATTGCTTTGGGAATATAAATATGGCAATAGTGCTAAGTTAACGGCTGAAAAACTATGCAGTGTATATGGTAAAGGATTAATAACTGATCGGACAGATAGAAATTGGTTTATATAATTTATACGATGATCCAACAAAATTTCCAGTGATCCGCTAAACAAATTCTCTCTTAGACAGCATGTGAAATCAATCCTGAGAAATAATAGTCACAGCAGTAGATCAGTTTACAGAAAAACAACAACAAATAAATACATTTTACCAAAACAAAACTAATACATAGATTTAAAAGAAAATATAATAAAAAGTTGGTTAAAAGAAATACTTGATTGGATAAATAAGTTTAAAAAAAATAATTTAATGAATAAATAAGGTAAGGGAATAAATTAGTTAAAAACACATAGAATTAATAAAATAAATAACTGACTTTTTAATCAAAAAATATAATAAAAAATAATAATAGATAAGTATATAATTTATGACAATTTTTATACATAAGTTCGTCTTTTTTCATAAGGTGCGAATTTATATTTATAGCATCAGTAGCAGCTGTTTGAGCGGCAACATTTTTGGAAATTGTTAAATTAAAAAAATAAATAAACAAAATATTTGTATTTAGTGTGTAAACGAGTATTAATTTAAAAAAATATTGTTATATCATGTGGTTATGTGTATTGTATATCATGTGGTTATGTGTATTGTATATCATGTGGTTATGTGTATTGTATATCATGTGGTTATGTGTATT
>NW_027109908.1:1872359-1873626 GCF_000696795.3 Halyomorpha halys
ATGTGGTTATGTGTATTGTATATCATGTGGTTATGTGTATTGTATATCATGTGGTTATGTGTATTGTATATCATGTGGTTATGTGTATTGTATATATGTCCGATCATGGATTGATTGCTCTGCTGTGTACCGTAGCAACCCGATGTATTTAGGCATCAAGGCTAAATAAATCATTTCTCTCTTGTACCTCTGTTCTTTAACAGTTTACTGACTATGATAATCAGACTAATTTGGACATATGAAACTGAGCTCTGGGGCTCCACCAAACCTTCGAATTCCTCCCGCATTCAATCCTTACAATCCAAAATCCTACGTAAAATCCTGGATGTTCCTTATTACATTACAAATAAACTCATCCACAAAGAACTTAACATCCCATTCGTTGCAGATTTGGCTCAAAACAGACATGTGTCTTTTCATTCCAAACTCCTTACCTAATCCATTAGTTCTTAATGTCTCATCCTTAACAATCCCCGATAACCTTTCGAGGCGTCTGGAAAGAAGATGGCCACGGGACCTTCTAATTTAAATTAATGCTTGAAGTACCACCGATGGGTGGTTCCTTCCCAAGATTTTCAAGTGTAAACGAAACATTCCACTTATTGTATTTAATATTTAGTACAGATGTAAATTACATTAAATAAATAAATAAAAAAGTTTACTGAAATCATTTTAAAAATTTGTTTAATATTGTTCAAATTTGCAAAAACAAATAATTACATTGTTCCTTCACAACCAAGTAAAAAACCAAGATGGATATGAGCCGTTCCCGAAGTGCGGAAGAAGATAAAAGGCAGAGAGGGATCATTAGAAGCATAAGAAATTAAAGCCAATTAAGTGGGAATTGATCAGGGAATCTTGGCTCGGGACGGATGTAATTTGTTATATTTCAAAGAGTCTCAAGCCACTCTTTTTTTCTCTTTTTATTAATCTTAATTTATTTTTTATATTATCATTAGTAATAGGATGCGTAATTAGCATTAACATTATTCACTTTTATGGATGAATGTAAAATTTCTAAGTCCACATTTTCAAAAAAAAGTCTTCGCCCAAAATATAATAGTTGACTGTACATTAATATGAGAAGAAGGTGGTCGGGAGAGAGGGAAGTGCAGTCAAGAGATAAGAAAAACAGTAAATGATTCTTACTGTATTGTGCCAACGTCTTAGCATGAATTTCAGTTACTGAATATACTGTAAAATCCAGGTTAAATTAAAAAAAAAATAAAATAATACTGGAAGATTATTGATTGACCGTGTGTATAGA
>NW_027109908.1:1875341-1877705 GCF_000696795.3 Halyomorpha halys
ATAAAGTTTATATTTTATGAATATAATATCGCTGTTCTGGAAGAATAATAACAGAACTGTAAATGTTTGTGAAGTTGACTCTAAAATGGATTTACCAGTTGTTTGTAAATCGAAACAATTGTACTCGGCAAAATTGTAAAGTACAATTTAATCGACTTATATACATCTAGTAAATGCATTTTCGAGCTTGCCAAAACAATGAAGTCAATTTTAGAATATTTACAACTGTGCTGTTAGTTAGTTAACTTTTAGATCAGTATATATACAATAAATACTGTATTGTTTTGGGGTACACCTTTATAAAAAATATTTGTTTTTCTATTTATTATGTCTTAATGTGTTTTTGTAATTTTATGAAAACTAAACTGAAAGAAAAAAAAAATACAGATCATATGTTGATCAGCTTTTAACTCTACTTTCATGAAACATTTTCATGACGTTTGTACTAAAAAACATTACATATCGATGGCTTACTTCACAGAAGTATATATTAAAAGGTTCCCTCTTTTAGGAAAATTAAAACTTTTCAATTAGTTTTTTGACTAAACAGATTTATAATTTATACATAAATTTGCTCAATCAAAAGATTAATTGAAATGTTATAATTTTCCTACAAGAGAAAAATTATATTTTTCGTAAAGCGATATATACAATAAATACTTTCTGCATTGTTGGGGATACACCATTATACAATTTATTTTTCTGGGCTAATTATATATCAGTTGTACATTTTGGTGAAAAATAAATTGAAAAAGAAATTGAAAACCAATATATTAAAGGATATTGTAGGAAATATATTATACATATTACTTGCTCATAGTTTGTGTTTGTATTGTTTTGGATGTTTTTATAAATAGGAAAGCAATGGATGACAATAATAATATTGTAATGACAGTTATCAAATAGCTTCATTTTGATTCTCTTCCTCACCAGTCAGAAGATCAAGAAGGCACTCAGTGGCCAAACTTAATTTAGGCATAATACATTAATCATAACTTAGAAGTAAACAATAACATGAAGTTTTGGAATGAAAGGTTATAAAACAAGTTGCTCAGGAAATCCGCTAGGAGCGCTTATGCATTTAGCATGTAACATGGTAAAACATTTTACATTTAACACCGCATCACGAATACCCCTAAATCTATATCAACAACATTGCTCCCGTTTCTACAGCTATCCTTATATTTTGCCTTATCCGTATTTATTTCGTGACCTGGTTCTTTACTAGATTTCAGTAGATATTATTTAATATATTTTAATTTTATTATAAATGAATTGCTTGTTCCATTGAAACTTTGAGAATCGTTTTAAAGACCTTGGTTTAGTAAAAATGGTTGCGTGATCTTTCTCATCTTGGACTTTTTTATTCTTTTCGTAAATGCCCGGGGCTGTATCATAGAAGCTGTTTGCCTAAGGGAACAAGGCTCTGTAATTTAGATTTTTTTTTTTTAACGTGTCTATTCAAAAATAGAGGAATTAACTTGAATTCGTAAACTAAAAAAACCTGACTTTGAATTTTTTTTATAAATCTAGGCAGAATTAATATAAAAGGTGAAGGTATGTCTTTATTGAGATTTACAACTGTATATAATAATACATTTAGTAAATGTGCTGTAAGTTCATAATGGAGTGATATAGGCGTGTAACCCATTGATTGCACTCTAATAACGATTTTACATTAGAAGGTCTCGAGACCATTTTCTTTTCAGCCTCGGAAAATTGTCAGGAATGGATGAGGAAGCAAGGTGAGGAAATCGTGGGTTTGGGTGGTTAGGGAATTTATAACAGAAGGAATGATATCTGGTTCGGGCTAGATCAGTTACAGATCCAACATTGAGGTCTTCATGTATAATTTTATTTGTGACAAAATAAGGAGCATTGAGAATTTTGCGAAGGATTTTGGATTGTAAGGATTGGTGAATACGAGAGGAATCCGAAGATTTAGTAACTTTAAACTTAAATTTTTTTTCTTTTTAATGAAGTGTGCATTAGCTACATCTTAAAATAATTTAAAAACAAAAAACTGTAATCGAATTTCTTTAAATAATCTCAAATACGTTGTCCTTACAAAGTTCTGCACCTCTGATTTTTCATGGGTTGTAGCGGTAAAGATTTTTTTAAATTTAAATATTGTTGAACTTTGGGGCTCCACTAAACCATCAAATTCCTCCAGAATCCAATCCTTACAGTCCAAAATCCTTCATAAAATCCTTAATGCTCCTTACTTTGTAACAAATCAAGTCATCCCCATCAGGACCTCAATGTTCCATATGTTGCCGATTTGGCCAGAACCAGATACCGTTCCTTCCATAATAAACTTCTCAACCACCCAAATCCACTTGTTTCTAACCTGGCTTCTCCTTC
>NW_027109908.1:1877755-1880445 GCF_000696795.3 Halyomorpha halys
AAAAAAAAAAAAAAAACAGAAAACTGAGAATATTACAACAATAAGATACAATAAGTCAATTTAAGCTAGGATAAATATTATGTAAAAATAAGTGATAAGAAATTACATATAAATAAAAGGAAGGAAAACATAAAATAGTATCAATATAAAATACTGTTCTATACTTTATTTTTACATAATATTTATCCTAGCTCAAATTATCTTATTGTTGTAATATTCTCAGTTTTCTTTCTTTTTTTTTGTATTTTTTAGCGCTGATGAAGCCCTGCAAAGTACGGCGAAACGTCGGACATTAAAATAGTTTTAAACTATTTGTTCTGTTTTTTACCGCAACCCTCACCATCTTCTTATAATTAAAAAGTTATAATTTTCCTAAAAGAGAAGACTTTTAATTGTATTTATCTTAAAGCTAGTACTTAGTACTTAGTACTTAGCACCATCGTGAAATAAACCATCCATATTATAAATTTTATAAAAATCTGTATATGAAGGAAATTTCGGTTTTAGCACAATGATTTCGTAAGGTTTAACTAACATTTTTGGTTGCAAACTATTGTTATTTGTCAATAAATGTCTGTTTTGGACACAATATGTTATAAATAATTGTGCAAAAACAAGACAGAAATTATAATTATAGAGAGACCAGAAGGCGCTTACCTTAGGCATAGATCCAATCTCAGAGGCTTTCTGCAATGCAGTTGGCAGCCTGATTTATGCAGTTTATTGAATCGGCAAGGTCCTGCAATGGTCACTTCCGCGTTCAACTGCTTCGGCTTTCCATTTTTTTTTTTCGCACATTTCTCTCTGTAATATATTATTTGAAAACTAAAAATAATCAGCTTAGAATAGACCGTTATACAGACAATGCATAATTAATTGTTCTTTTTAGTTAAGTCGTTATATATTTAATTTATTTTTATTTTTTATTATTAGATCTTTATTGACATTTAAAACTGTACATAATAATACATTCAATAAAGATGTAAGATGTAAAGTAGTTATCAGTAAACATGTGGATGTAAGATCAGTACAGTTATGATACAGGAGTGTAGAGAAACATTAGTTTTTACAGTAGAAGGTCTTGAAGCCATCTTCTTTTCAGACACGTCGGAGGATTGTGAAGAAGCAAGGTTAGAAACTAATGGGTTTCGGTGGTTATGGAGTTTGTAATGGAAGGAGTGATATCAGGGTTCTGTTTCATATTTAAGTACAAACTAATACTATTAGTCTTGTAGATTTATCTTAGTTCAATTACACTGACTTGTACAATAGTAACTTGTACTTTAGCATTTTTTAATTCCTGTAATATCACTAATAGTCATCCCTATCATAAAAAAAATAAGCATTAGTATTATTACAACACTAATTTCTACACTTGTACTATGAACTAATACTATTTGCTTTCATTATGAAACATTAAGGTCTTTATGGGTGATTTTATTTGTGAAAATTAAGGAGCAATGAGAATTTTACAAAGGATTTTGGATTGTAAGAATTTGATACGAGAGAAACTGGAGCCCCAATGCTCATCTCCGTATGTCCAGTTGACTTCATTTTTTAAAAAAATAGGGAATTTAAAAATTACTATCGCACGTGGCAAGCGATTTGGTTCCACGAAAAACAAAGAATAGATCAAAAAGTAGTGACCAAATTTTTGTGCAATTGTATCTTTTGATCCCTAGTTTTAAATTCCCCCAAACCCAACCTATAACAACAATAACAAATAAATTTTGTTTATTTCACTCCTTTCAGTTTTTAAAACATGGAGAATTTAAAAATTACCATCGCCAGTGGAAAGCAATTTGGATTAGAGTAATAATTATATTATTGTTATATTTATATTATTGCGTTACAAATTAATTAGCGTTTTCATTTTCTGCATCTCCTAAATCATATGATAGAACCCTAATATTTTAGAAATCCTTACATGAGCATGCGATCATAAAATCGATATCAGCATCGGTATTTTTGCAGATCGGAAAACATATAAAGAAACCCTGGTATGAAAAAAATCGATACACGATCTTAAAATCGATAGCAGTAGTAATGGTTCAGAGTAGTAATGCAAGTTGGTGAGTTTTTACTTTTAAATTATCTATGCTGATAATATAATACTCGTCATATTTATTACCTCTCTGTCTGCTATACTAATTAGACCACGTAAAACAAAAAAGTTGTGAACGAATTTTCGTACAATTGCATCTTTTGTACTCCAGTTTCAAATTCCGCCAAACCCCCCACAGAAATTCCAAATCATGGAAATTACACCACACTATTTATACATGTATATATATATATATATATATATATATATATATATATATATATATATACATATATGTAAATTGTTAGTGAACCCTAAGAGTTTCATAAAAGATTTTCCTGTACTAAAAAACTTGCATTACATATATTATGGCATAACTTCACGGCGATTTGAAGTACATTTCTATTGAAATACATAACTTTACAACAGAATTAAAGTTTTAGGAATATTTTAGGAAAATTCAAATGGCATAAGCCACCACAATACCACCTGGGCCCTGCACATCACCTTAAAATGCTACAAAACAATCGAAGGAATTTCAAAGTACCAGATATACAGATGCTTACTTGTATGTATGTATTCAATTAACTATTTCGTCAGGGAGGTATATAAAAAAAAAAAATAAAAAAATAAATATAATTTTTCA
>NW_027109908.1:1881255-1886217 GCF_000696795.3 Halyomorpha halys
GGGCTCCACCAAACCATCAAATTCTTCCCGCATCCAATCGTTACAATCCAAAATCCTACGTAAAATCCTTGATGCTCCTTATTACGTCACAAATACATCCCATTCTTTGCAGATTTGACCCAAAACAGATATGCGTTTTTTTTAATTTAAACTCCTCAACCATCCTAACCCATTAATTCTTAATCTTCCAACAATCCCTGATAATCCTCCCAGGCGTCTGAAAAGAAGATGGCGACGGGACCTTCTAGTTTAAATTAATGTTTGAAGTATCACCAATGGGTGGTTCCTTCCCAAGATTTTCAAGTTTATATGAAACATACTGCATATTTACCTATTGTATTATATTGTACAGTTGTAAATTACAATAAATAAATAAATAATTTTAAAAAAAAATAATAATAAGAACCGGCAAAACTTCGCTATCGTTAGATTTGAGTTTTGAGATATCGATTAAATAAACACTATTAAAAATTATTTATAAAATAATGTTTTTAATTAACTTTAATTAGTTATTTGTGTACAAATTATTATTTTTCATAAGAATATACAATAAGGCAATCAGCGTTTTCTGTTATTTTGTTTTATAGATTATAATTATCTTCATCATAAAATAAAACCCAAAGGCTATATTTATACCTCATAGGTTAATCATATAAGGAATCGTAAGATATAAGGAAACACTTAAATCTGTGTACGTTGTGAAATTAAAATTCTTGACAAATTACCAATAAAACACAACTTAAAACGCACTATAATATACACTTGTAATTGCTGTTGAATATGAATATTTTAGTAATTCCAATTGGCGTGTATTCAAACTAAGTCGTTATAGTACAAGAGCCTAAGAGGAGGAAAAAGTATGGTAAAAATAAAAACTATTACTCCAATGAAGATAAACGTCATAAACGAATTTACGGCACATAAAACTCGTTTTAATTTGTGTGCTAATAGACATCTCAACACCTCATGTTTTCTACGATATTAATTATATTTTTGATTGATATTGATTATAATGTTTTATGAAATGTTACTTTAAAAAAAAAAAACTTTATCTCGGGGTTTAGTTTTTAAAAAACTAATATTAGGGCTTATATTTTAGCTAATTTACTGTATTTTAAATGTCGTTCTATCAGGTTTTCTGGTGCTGTAGATAATTTTAACAATATTGAGCTCCGAAAGTATTTTTTTTATCTTGAGGTGTAGATAGTTGACCGTAGATTAATGCTTGAAGAAGTTTGTCGGGGGGTGCGGTCAGCAAAGAACAACATAAATAAACAAAACCATATTTATTTATTTTATGCCGACGTTTCGACCTGAGTTTCAGGTCTTCATCAGGGGTTGTGTCGTAGAGGAGGGAAAGATTAGTACTGTTTTATGAAATGTTACTTTAAAAAAAAAAAACTTTATCTCGGGGTTTAGTTTTTAAAAAACTAGTAGTAGTAGTAGCAGTACTAATCTTTCCCTCCTCTACGACACAACCCCTGATGAAGACCTGAAACTCAGGTCGAAACGTCGGCATAAAATAAATAAATATTGTTTTGTTTATTTATGTTGTTCTTTGCTGACCGCACCCCCCGACAAACTTCTTCAAGTATTTTTTTATCGTTTTGAAACAGCTATAATTTTTTATTTCCCCTGCCAATACTTGACAGACTCATCTATTTCGATTTGTAATTATACATAGTTGTCATTTAAGTAAACAAAAATTGGGTTGAAATGCTTTTTTTCTCTTTTTAAGCTCTTCTACTATTAGGTTCCTGTCTCTAGGGCTTGAGTGAACTACTAGAGATAGCGAAAACTGGATCTTGTGCGTATTTTCCAGTCGTTAGTCAGCAAAACCGTACAGTACAACAGCCCTAAAGGTGAAAAAAGTGAGTTATTGCACCTCAGTTTCTGGTTGCTTTTATGAAAACTATGTATAGTCAAGTCCTAAGAATCGAAGTTAATGTTGCTTGGTTCATAAGAAATAGCCAATTGCATCGCTAATTACATATGGAGTCAATAGAGGATTATATCAAAAAACGGTTCATGAAGTTCCACTCCCGGTTGCTAACAGTTAAAGGAGCAGTGACCTACAACCTGGGAAACCCAACCTCAACCCGAAGACTGAAGCCCAGACTGCTGCAGGACATTCTGTTATACATTTTTAATAAATATAAAATTAATCCATAGTCACACTACTTCTATTTTACTTTTTTATTATTATTCATTTTATTTATTCATTATTATTATTTTTTATTTTATTTTTTTTCTATTTTCTTCTCTCGTCCTTTTTTCAAATTAACTTGTTTCTTTTTAATATTAGAGGGCAATTGTTTGTTTCATTTAAGTGTACCAATATCATTATTTTTTGTTATTAATTTTACTTTTCTCTTTTATTAGGAAGCATATATATATATTATAACGGTTATATCAACCATGTAAGGCCCACTAGGCTGATGTGGTATAAAATATATATATGTAGAGTTACTAATCAAAATTAATGAGTCTGCTAAGCATGAATAGAGGGAATAATATCTTTGAAACTACTTACATTACTAGAAAACCTAATAGAACATCATTCAAAGTAGTGAAAATTTACTAAAATATTAAACCTAGTAGAGCCTACTTAAAAAAAAAATCAAAACTTAATGATCTTTTTACTGCAAGAGTCTTATGGAATTAAATTGGACTTAGTGAATGACACAATTCTTCCTTATTAAAATACAATAATTTATTTCATATCATCAGCAACGTTTCGGGAGATTTCCTCCATCTTCAGGCTGTTAATAACAAAAACCTATATATAACATATAATTTTCTCCTTTATTGTCATTCTTGCTAATATATAATAATATTAATGTCATTTAATGAATAAAACCTGTTACTAGTCATAGATTTTAGGAGAATGAAAAAAAAAAAAAATCAAAATTCATAAAAAATCTACTTAAAAATCAGTAGCCATTTTTTATTCTCCCTATTTATTTTTATTACACTTGGCAGACTTATCAATTTCGACTAGTAATTATATTATCATTAAAGTAACCCAAAATTGGGGTGAAATAACTGACTTTTTTTGTACTATTGATTTTCCTTCATGAGAACATGTAACGCATAATTGCTCACCATGAATTCTTTGGTCTGTCTTGGACTTGGAAAGTTGGCTTGTAAATCTTCATTATGATGAAATCACAAAATGAATTTTTTTTTATTTATTGATAGATATTACAATCTGCCACACAGTTGTGGGCAATACGTAATAATGGTGAATGATCACATTCATACTTAAATAAAATAAAATAAAAATAAAAATAAATAAATGAAAAATAAAAAAAATCACTTTTAAAATATATACAAACAGAAGGATGAACATAATCAAACTATGTGTATGAAAAAGTAAATAAATAATAATAAAAATAATTCAATCAATCACAAAATGGTGCAACTGAAAACAGAATGAGGTACAGCTCAAATTGAATTTACTCAATTTTATTATTACACATTTTGTTTAAATGCTAATTATTCCTAATAATCTGTTCATACCTGAAGAAATAGTGCTATCTTGAGCAATGAGGATCCCGGAGGAAAGCTATGGGCCTACCTCAAGTCGATCATCGAGCCTAATAATAAATCAGGAGGACTAACCGGTCGAAATGGAAGAGATGCACCTCTTCGAGATTAATACCCCAAGGAGCTTCGGTTAATGACAGTAATTGTGCGGTCAGTGTGGGCCTCGATAACATAGCACTCTCTCTATAAACTACCTCCGTCTCTAGTGGGAGTGCGCTGTGCCTTATGTGGGAGGTAGCGGGAGTGTTGGATCGGTCGAACGGAGGTCTTTGTCCCGATGATGGGAGTATTCCAGATCAAATTGCAAGGGGGTAATTGTAGTCAGCAAAGGTTAAACTTACAATACTAGAGCCCGGAAAAAAAGGTAGTTATTTCACCCCAATTTTTATTTACTTTAATGAAAAATATGTATTATTACTAGTCAAAATTCATTAATCTGCCAAGTATAAGTAGGGCGAATAAAAAATGGGGCTGTTTTAAAACGTTCAAAAAAATTTTTCATTCGGAGCTCTACATCTTTAAAACTACCAAGAAGATACTACATAAATTTGAAGGTTTAGTGGAGCACCAAAGTTCAATTCTTTATATCCACATAGGTCTTAATACAGTCATGTAGGCCAGTCTTTGTTAATGAATTAGAATTCTAGACCGTTGGTCCAGTAAGTGGTGTAATAGTCAGAATCGACCACTCTTTTCAGTCTTGTGTGAAGATTCCAAGTTAGTCGTTTGTCAAGATGTTGTCCAGCGGATCTGTTCGATAAGGGTAAGATCAACAGTATTCAAGTGTACTGTAGAGCAGTCGGGAGGTTTACGTGGAAGAGTAAAGGTGATTTGATGGGATTTATTTTTATCCTCACTGGCACCATTCTTCGAAGGTTGTGATATGGGTCTCTATATTTTATCAAAGTTTCTATAATTTTTTGTATCTTCTATATTATTCATTTTTATATTAAATATTTTCCTTTTTTTTCTCTCATTCTCCTATTATTTTAGCTTTTGTTGTCTCATCCATTTACAGGAATATTTTAATTTTATATTTTTTTTTATCTTTTATCAACACGGTATTTAAAGCCCCGAATTAACCGTCCGTGAAACCTAGCATAATCTGGGCGTAGCGTAATAGTACAAGAGCCGGGAAGAAAAAAAGGCTATCTCACCACAATTTTTGATTACTTCAATAAAAACTATGTATAATTATTAGTCAAAATTTATGAGTCTGCCAAGTATAGATAGGGGGATTAAAAATGGCGGCTGTTTCAAAACCTTAAAAAAACATTGATTTTTCATTCGGAGCTCTATATCTTAAAAACTACCAACAAAACTAGAAAATCTAAGAGAACATTATTTAAAGAAGAGTAAATTTGCTGAAATATTAGCCCTAAAAGAGCTATTTACGTCCTTTTTTTGCTATTT
>NW_027109908.1:1886362-1888479 GCF_000696795.3 Halyomorpha halys
TACCTTCGTAGGAATAGTAGTTTTCATAATATTTGCTAAAATAAATTGATTTATAGTTGTTCGGACAATAAATTTGATTTATAAAAAACTTTATTACTGAAACCATTAGACGTACTGATGTCTGCCAGCGCTCAAATTAAGGCTAGTTAAATTTACTACAAAATAGTTAATTATGTTTATCTTTGAATGAGTAGTAGTTTTTATGAAATTTGACAATGTTTCACAAATGTTAATTTATAAACTCACAAAATGTTAATTTCTATTTGTTCGTATAAAATGTTGGATTTTTTAAAAAATATCTCTCTAGATCCATTACACGCACATATGTCTGCCAACACTCAAAATAAAGGAAATTTAACCTACTATAAAGTAGTTTATGACACTTATCTTTGTAGGGGTAGTAGTTTTTATGATATTCACATATGAATATAAATTTGGCAAATGAAAATTTGTCCGAACAACTATAAATCAATTAATTTTAGCAAATTTCATGAAAACTACTACTCCTACGAAAATAAACATCATGAACCACTTCATAGCCCTTTAAACTAGCTAAACAGAGAGAAATACTTTATTTATCTATGCTGCCTAAATACATCAGGTTGCTATCTCACACAGCATACTTATCAATCCGTAATCGGACATATATAAATAAGACATACATGGTATAATCAGAAAAAAAAGAGATACAATAATAGGATATAATAAACAATTTTTTTCAACCCTACAGTTTCCTTTTACAATCCATTTTGGTCTGTACAACAAATACAAATGTTTCATCCATTCCTATTACTCTTTCTCATTTCTGCTCCTCCAATTTCATCCGATCAACAAATTCGCTCTCCGGAATTCACCCTCCTAGATCCTCTTCAGTGACGCTAAACAAATTCAATATTAGACGGTAATGTGAGATCAGACCATCATTCATAGTCAAAGCAGATCAGTCTACCAAGAACAAACAAATAGATACATTTTACAAGAATAAGACTAACACATAAATTAAAAGGAAAATATAATTTAAAAAACCGGTTACAGGAAACACTTAAATGGATAAATAAGTTTTAAAAAAAAAATCAATTTATTTTAGTAAATTTCATGTAACTTCTTTAAATGACGTTCTCTTAGTTTTTCTTGTGTTCCTACTTTTTAAGATATAGAGCTCCGAATGAAAAATTAGTTTTTTACGGCTTTGAAACAGCCGCCATTTTTCATTCCTCCTACCTATACTTGGCAGACTCATCAATTTTGACTAGTAATTATACATAGTTTTCATTAAAGTGATCAAAAATTGGGGTGAGATAACTGCCTTTTTTCTCCTCTTGGGCTCTTGTACTATAAGGGCGTCTCCAGGACAATCAAGCTATGGCTCCAACAGGTTGAGAGAAATAGTCCCTAGAGTAAAGTAACAAAGTAAAGAATAAATAGCTGCGTTATATATTACATCTTTTTAATTTAATTTGTATTAAAATAATGATAAAAAAAAAAACTAATTGCCTAATGAAAGTTGGTATTAGAATTGTTATGGCCTAGAAGAAGAACCCTCAGCTAACTCCCATTACCACCTCTCCTTAATTGTAGTAATCTCTTTGCAATTATTGCCACTTCATTGCGTAGTGATGCTCTGAGTGTTATATTTCTAATGACTGGCAAGTATTTTCCCATGTCTTCCTTTCCTTTTTATTCTAGTAATTGTTTTTTTCCTTTCAGTGATGTGAATCCATTGTTATACACTTATAACTATTCTGTATCACACATAACTTCAAATTGAATAGATTGTCTTATAACAATGGAATGTATTGTGCAACGTGTAAGTCGA
Source organism: Halyomorpha halys (assembly GCF_000696795.3). NCBI lineage: Eukaryota > Metazoa > Arthropoda > Insecta > Hemiptera > Pentatomidae > Halyomorpha > Halyomorpha halys. The sequence continues at coordinate 1,888,179 of NW_027109908.1, forward strand.
TTCACAGACTGTAAAACAGATATATAAAACAGTAATATGAATTGTGCGGTCGCTTTATTTATAAATTAATGTCACACTATAAATATAAATATACATGTTTTTTTATATACAGTGGAACCTGGCTAAGTGAGAATCGCAGGGGGACCAGTTATTTTTCTCAGTATCCCAGGTTTCTCACTACCCGAGTTTTCTCAGTTACACAGGTGACTAACAAATTTTTCTCACTATCCCAGGTATACAGGAGGACAAAAAAAATTATAGAGTTAGCATTAAAAACGAATTTATTAACAGATTAATACGT
>NW_027109908.1:1890834-1894999 GCF_000696795.3 Halyomorpha halys
TAATTAATAGTCAAAATTAATGAGTCTGCCAAGTATAGGTAGGGGGAATAAAAAATGGCGGCTGTTTCAAAACCTAAAAAAAACATAAAAAAATTTTTCATTCTGAGCTCTATACCTTAAAAAAATAAAATCAACAATACAAAATCTAAGAAAACATTATTTAAAGAAGAGTAAATTTGCTGAAATATTAGCCCTAAAAGAGCTATTTACGTCCAATAGTTCTGGTTTTAAAAAGCAAAATTTCTTAAAAATTACTGAAAGATTAGTAGTTAATTAATTTATTTTGAGAAACTTATATCTCAGGAACTATGTGACATACTGATGTCTATAAGCACATATATAATTAGCTATAAAGTAGTTTATGATGTTTATCTTCGTAGAAGTAATAGTTTACATGATATTTGCTAAAATAAAATGATGTATAGTTGTTCGGAAAAATTTTCACTTGCCAAATTTATATTTATATGTGAATATCATAAAAACTATTACCCATATAAATAGACATCTGTATGTCAAATGGTTTTTGAGATATAAATTTTTCAAAATAAATTAACTAACCACTGATCTTTCAGTACGTCCCATACAACGTTTTTCTGAAACGTTGCTTTATAAAAAGCTATATCTCGAAAAATATTCAACATAAATAACTCTATTAGGGCTCATATTTTATCAAATTTACTATTCTTCAAATGACGTTCCATAAGGTTTTCTTGTGTTCCTACTTTTTAAGATATAGAGCTCCGAATGAAAAAATATTTTTTTTATTAAAAAATATAATTACTTTTCAATAAACTCAATACTTTTCGAGATGTTAGCCAAAGTTCGATTTACACAGTTTTCCCCTTCCTTTGAACTAAATAAATAAAGAGTTTGGAGCTATAATGTGACCAGTGAGTAAAAGAAATTATTGCGAAATGCTGTTTTTGTTTGTTTTTTTTAATATAAACCTTGTCAATGCTATGCAGTTGCAGATAAAGTTCATACTTCTTTGCATTATAAAACTTCAATTTTTATTTTACTTCCTCAATTATGTTATTTTACCTACTTTTTCAATTACTTATGTATACATTTTATTTCCCACTTCTCTCACCACTTCATTTTATTATTTATCTATTCTGTAAAATTATTTTTTATATATTTTATATAAATTTATTTTATGTCATTCTGTTTATATTTTATTTTTTAATTTCTATACTTATTGTGGTTGTTATCTTGTTCTGTCCTTAGCCCTGAAGAAGGCTAGAAACTCTAGCCGAAACGTTGGCACAATTAAATAGGTTACACCAACTTATTTTTGTTTCAATTTGTATCATTATATTTCAGTATTTCAATCAATAATCATACAACTTTGTTTTGGCGACGTTTCGCAACTTTATTGTTTGCATATTCATGGCCTAAAACAATTTACGGCACCCTTGTCGAACTCAAAAATACAAAAATGTCAACATAACTATCCTTAGAGTAGCTGAATATTGTAGAATAAAAAATGTGCAAAGCAAATACAAGAATGCGTTGTATATTATCTATATTATTTCATATTTATATTATTTTATTATATTGGTAGCACCCACCTTGGAAACCACTTCTCTAAGCCACTAAATCACATTAATGCAAAATTGACGTAATATATCTCTTTTCAACATCAAGTACCTGCTCTAAGCAGATATGCATCAAATATTATCAATTAAATATGAGCAATAGGAGCGCGGTAGCGACGAGGTAAAGCGCGTGACTACTATCTCTAAGGACCCGAGTTCGGATCCGGCTGGGCAGAAAATTATTTTCTGTCACACTGTAGCCGTGAGTCAATTCCTGTGGGTTCTGGAGCCATCCTGGGGTCCACCCAGCCTCTCTAAATTGGGTACCCTTAATTGCTCAACAATCTGAAGGTCGAGTGTGATTCTGACCAAATCACCTCCTTGCACAACCGTTGGTTTAGTAACAATACTTCTTTACAATAGGTTGTAGCGGTACAGATTTAAATATGTGCAATAGTGGATAGATTTATATAGCTCTTAAAACGAGAGAGGTGTAGTTTTGAACTTTTCGCTCATGTTGGAAAATAAATGTCTATTAGATTAATTTTTATTAATATATTCTTGTTTGAGAGTGGTTTAGTTTATTTAAAAACAAATTTGATGATCCTTTTTCTCAACTTTATTCTTTTCAAAACCTTCCAACGTTTCGACCCTCAGGTCATTTTCAAGGGTACCTTTACTTTGTTGTCATTTTCTCTTTTAAAATTCTTAAAAATGCCGGCAAATTGCCTTTGTCCCATCTATAACTTCTTCTATATAATTCTTTCTTAAATTTAAAACTTGTACTAATCACTTCTCTTCTTCTTGTTTTAAATTTAAGAAATAATTATATAGAATGGATTCTTCAGCCCCTGATGGAAGAGCTACAATTTACAATTTCATAATGAGGTGTAGATAGTTGACTGTAGACAGTTTTGCAGTTTCAATTTCAAATTATATTCAAAGTTATTGTAAATATTTTTGCCATCTTCACATCCAATTATATAAAAAAAAAATAGTTCAAATCTTCTACCATGAAATTTTTGCTCACTGGACACCTCTTAGGGGAGAAACAATTAGGACACTCCTGCCGGGTTAAAACAAACGAATCAGTGAGTATTGTCTCCATAAGCGTATATTATATATAAGTTTATTTTACAGTATTGAGGTTAGCAATATTCAAGTCTATATTTGTGGAACCAAAGAGAGATAGAGAGTGTGCGTTTTGAGTTTGTGTGTGTGTGTGAGAGAGTGAGGGGGGGGGGGAGCAAGCGGAGAGACTGGTGAGAGGAGCCCGAGGGCGGGCAGGTCCTGCCGCAGGAACCGTAAAGGTATAATTATCGAAATTATACTATATTATTATACTATATTATTACACCCCATGGCCAATAGAACCTTAACAAAAGTCCATCTTAGCATCTACATAATACATAATAAAAGTATCCACTATAACGGCCTCCTCCTGAGGAATTTATGGAATCAGTCCTTCCAGATCAGCGGTCTTCGGGGTTCGCTCTCATCCTTTCGGTTTCGATACCTCCGGTATACGGATGACAGTATCTCGTCAAATTGGCACTGATAGAGCATCGTACTTAGAACATTATAGATAACTTTATTAGATGTTTAAATAAAAAAATTTAAGTGTTGACCTCTCAAACAATCAATAAAAATATAAATATCACTTGTGAATATTCGACACAAATCCTTAGGGACAGACCATGTCTCTAGTTCCCATGATTTTACTTTTTTTACAACAACCTTTTCAAGGACAGCACTAGCTTCTTCCCTTGTTTACAACCGTCAAATATATTTTTAAATATTAAGCTTAATTTATGTTCTTAATTACTTTACTCGTACCAATTTAATTTACCCCCTCTACCTTAAGGTATCGCTGCTTGTCTTACCTTTTAAAACATTCACTTATAGCATATATTGGTATATTGTACGACATTTTACTATCTCTGAAAGGAGATCATGCCTCCAAAAATAATAAAAAGGAAGTTTTCCTAGACCACTAGGACTCATTTTCCAGATTAACTTTTTTTTCGTACTCTTCAATAAAATAAATGAATACATCATATATATTTATATATTATATATGCTTTTACTGAGTCTTCTCCCTTTGATTGCCTTGTAGCATTATTAGGTGTTGATATCAGTCCAGCTAAGATAGTATGGTTTAACTATACGCCAAAACTACGCCATGGAATTCATTATACGTTGTACCTCAATAACTCGTTTCTACTATAAACAACAAACAACTGATCCTAAGACTCCGAATTAGCAATATTCGTCTTATATCACCTTTGAAACATACATTTAGTTAAAAAAGAAGAGGTGACTTAAAATAAAAAATTGGTCAAATCGATCAGCATTAAAAAAAAACTAAAAGTGGAAAACAGTGTGTAAATAAAACATTCATTTATGGCATTCGTATTGGTCGATTTACGACATGTTACAATCTCTCGATGATCCTAACATTAAAAATAATATATTCGTAAGGGAACGTTTTCAGGCCTGCCGCATTTTTAAACGACGTTTCCAGTTTTAGTCAAAATATTAATCTAATTTATAATCTTAATCACATAATCCCAGATCACCAGTTTGGTTTCCGAACATCACACTCCACTATCCAGCAATGCCATCGT
>NW_027109908.1:1896079-1900630 GCF_000696795.3 Halyomorpha halys
ACAGTTGTAAATATCAATAAATAAATTATTAAAAAAAAAAAAAAAAAATTTATAATCTTAACACTTTCTTGAGACTAGTTAATATTGTTTAAATAAATGAAATTTTATCTATTTTAGTCTCAAAATGTTTTTTATTCATTTATAATTCCGACGTTTCGGCCAATTCGACTATCCTCGAGAACAATCTTAATAAAATTTTAGAACCAAATCATTTAAAAAACAACTTCATGCAGGCTATTCTTCCCGTATCGTTTATATCAATCCACAAATTACCCTAATTAGTCAATTCAATTACATTAAATAATTTTAGTTTTTAACTTAATGTAATTAATTTTACTGATTAGGGTAATTTATGGACTAATATAAATGACCTGGGCAGAATAGCCAGCATGAAGTAGTTTTTTTAATAATTTGGTTCTAAAATTTTATTAAGATTGTCCTTGAAGATGGCCGAATCAGCCGAAACGTCGGACTTATAAATGTTTAGAGACTAAAATGGATACCCTTTTTATTTATAAATAAACACATTATTGTTCTTTTATATACCACTAAAAACGTTTTATCAATACATTAATGAGAGTAAAGGGTCAATTGAAATTGGTTTTTTTTTTTAATAAATAATCGTTTTTCTATAGTTTTTTTTATTGTAATAAAAATCATGGAAACATCGGGACCATGGCCATTGACGCCTTTAAATTATGTCCAGATTGAGCTAGTTTCTACGAATAATCGATCAAGGTAAGATAGAACAGACATCGTTATCTCTAATCCAAAGAGGTTGTCATGCAGTAGGTAGGAATTACCTCTGCTAGCAACAACATACTTGAAGATTCTTACACTATTGAAATACATTTAAAGAGCGAACGATTTAAGGTGGTTAGGAGTAAAATGAATGGAAAAATACAAGTAGTTAAGCTGAGTTTGGATTTTATCGAATTGAGGTAATGGAACAGAGAGTGGCCTGAATACATTGTGATAATAAATTTTGACCTAACAAAATATTTAAATATAAGCCATCAAATTCAACTCAAAACTTGGTAGTATTTATCCTTTTTAACTTTGAATGTTGTATGTAGTATGATAATTAATAGATTATTTTAGAATCTAGCCAAAAGCTTTTTAACTGGAGTTCGATTTGTTTTGTTCCAACTCTTGGCAGCGCCTGATTATTTGTCAAGAACATCGAGGGCTTTACCAAATTGCAGCATTCCTAGGCCCGCCCACGGGACACTCCCACTGTACTACCCACTGCCATGGGATTTGTGGGATATCCACCATAGGGAGATTTGGCAATGGGTATGGGTCTCGTCTTATGGTGATTACTAGGGATAGGATTTTTATGTGCTAAAAAATCCGAAATATGTGCTAATAAATTGTCAAATATTTAAAAAAATATGTAAATAATATGCATTTATAAATTATGTATTATTCAACAACATAAATTACTAATTAATTAGTAATTTTATAACTTAAAAAAAAGTTACAGAAATATGTATTTATTATATATTATATGAATAATATTTTAAAGAAATTATGTTAAAATATGTACAAAAAAATGTACTTAGAGAAAACATAGCTGTTCAATAACAAGACATTAGTAATTGTAATTAAACTAGGGGAGTAAAACAAGACTAAGATGAGAAAGGACCATGGGAAGGGGGAAACAGAGAAATGGATTGAGGAGTAAACAAACAAATTCTAGGGAAATGCCACAGGAATCTTGCTCTTTTTAATTGATTCTGAGAAATTCTCGATGTAATTCTGTGTGAAAATTTATTATTGTCACTGCTTTTAATTTGGGTTCAAAGATGAAAATATAGAATTTTCACGCACTATTTATGATACATAATAAATTTCACCTTTAAGTTTCTTGCGTTCTCTTGAATTTCACGTAGTTTCTGCGAAAAATGTATTTACAATTGAACAAATAATTTAAGGAAATAAGGATTCAGGACAAAATATGTAAAAAATAACAAATATTTCAGAATATATGTGATTTACAACAAAATATGTAAAAAAGGCCAAATATTTAAAAATATGTCAAATAAAAATAGCTTCTTTTGGCCAGAAATGTCTTGAAACATCTTTAGTTAGTAAGGAATCGAAGATATCATGGTCAGGTAAAAATATGTGAAAACATAAAAATCCTATTCCTAGTGATTACTATCCCTTCTTGGCTGAGTTTTGTGCATCTGACTCCTGAACTATAAACGTCATTGGTCAGCTTATTAACTAATTTTTGTTTTTATTTTATTGCATTAAATTAATTTTAGATAAAGTCCTTTAAATAAGCTACGTAGGAACTAATCAGTCAAGTTGGATGTATCCTGCAAAATTATATTTTTTTTTATTCTGTTTTACGGCTGAACCCCATACCAAAATTTTCAATGTATTTATTGGAAAAAACAATTACTAGCCAGAGATTGAAGGATCAATTAAAATCAGTTGAATTGGTGGCAGGATATATATATATATATATATATATATATATATATGAAAAAAAAGGATAGAATAAAAAAAAAGTCTGGGCTAAGAATTCTTTCTTCTACAGGTCGTCAATATCAACGTTTCTTTTCCTCTTTTATATTTTTTCCTGCCTCTTTCCCTCTTTATTTTATTTATTTATTATTACTTTATTTACTCTCCTTTTTTTTTTAATTGTATTCATTCCAAAAAAATATTCTTTATTTCAGTATTATATTGATATCTATTTATACCTGTAGGGTTATTTCATACCTACATATTTCAGGGTTATTTATACCTGTTTTAGTGTTATTTCATTATTTTTTTTATTCAAATTCAATTTAATAATTTAAGCCTGATATTATCTCAAGATATTTTTGATCAATTTTTGAAAGAAAAAAAAAATCAATTTTCTTTGACAATCTTAATTTGCCATTCTACCGAGGAATAAAAAATTAAAAAAATAAATAATTAAGACGAACCCTAAACCAAAAACTTAAATATCTTTTCTCAATGCTTTCAACACAAGAAAAAATAAAACTTCGACGGAAATTGGATTCTCATATTTACTAGTGCTTATTTTGATCTGCTCATCACAAATTTTTAAGACTCAAAAAACTTCAAATCTTTCAGACAAAAACAAAAGCTCCTTGTTACATTGACAACTTAACATTACATACTGACCTTCACTATGTTAAGTCACTGTTAACCAGCACGTAGGATCAAATTACAAATTATTCCATGTCAAATTAAACTGGGATTCTAACATTCCCACCTAAATATCAGGTGGCCATCAGGATGGAAAAAAAGAAACGAGATCATAACCTTAATTCTGAGACAAATAAAAATAAAATAATTATAAACAAACTTGAAAACATATATTACAATTTAGTACAATGAATTAAGTAGGTAGTTGATGATATAATATAATTGTAGATGTAATAACTTATTTATTCTTTATTACCTTATTTATTTTATTTATACTACTGTTTACGCACTTACGTTCCAATCAACAAAATATATTCTTTGGTTAGTCCAGTGTGTCCTATTCTTATTCTAGTCAATATAACTTCTTGAAATCCACAATTTTGGACTTATGAGTTCCATAGAAGACATAAATTATTATTATAATTAAATTAATTTATTTTTCTTAATCAAATCGACTGGAATTCAGTTAATTCTTTACTCACTAAAACCCCCGCTACCAATAAAAGTCATATTAATTATTTTTATTTTCAATAGCTGGTTTGTACTATCGGATACCACTCATACCTTCTTAGCTGTCATAATTGAAAGGGCCAAATGCGCCCTAGGAATCCCCACAAAAGGAGCAAGTTGATGAAGACATCGATGAATATAGACAGAAGAGAATGGAAACGATTATAAAAGAAGAGGGGAATTAAGGGAGACGACTAGGAGATAAAACTGTGTTGAGCTGTCAAAGGCTTAACCTAGACACGTGGGGATTACGTTCGGCTTCAGCTCAAATATTCTCTGGCCTCTCATGAATATTATCTCTTCATTAAGTTCCAAGCCAGGATCTCGCTCAACAAAAATATTATGGGCCGTTTGTCGCTAAGCGAGTTTAAGCGCCAATCGGCTCGTGACTGCAGCGGCGCCGCTTCGAATCTGGCCTGAAGAGTCCGACTTTAATGTAGTGGTCCTATGAAATTAAAAATTAACCCACACCATGGTTTTAATAGAGTAATATTTTATGGGTGATCCCCCCTCCCCTGTATATCAAATATGATCATGAAGTAATGAACCTCTGATCTTTTATGAATTACCGCTACAATTCATGTAGATTTTCATTTTAATTTTGTAAATCACACCTTTTTTTATCTATTTTTTCTATTTTATCCTTTATGTTACATAGGAATTCAGTTAAAAATAGTGAGTCTAGTTAGTTAGTTGTTATTTTTAGAATTGTTTTTTGTTTATCTAATTTTCTCTTTATTATTATCAATAAACTTTTTTTAGTAACTATTTACTATTTTTATTATTTTTTTCTGCTCTCCAACCATTATCACTTTTTCTAAATTTTAGATCACAAAATGACAATCCTTTTTTTCCTCATTGTGCTTGGAC
>NW_027109908.1:1901650-1910278 GCF_000696795.3 Halyomorpha halys
GCTTCTCCTTCATTACCTGATGATCCTCCTAGGCGTCTGAAAAGAAGATGGCCTCGAGATCTTCATCTCTAGAAATGTTATTGGAGTTTTTTCAGTGGGTAGATTCTCCACATGTTTTTATCATGTTACTATGTCACCTACAGCAAATTTACTTGTTGTATATATGTGTAAAAAAAAAAAATTAATATATAGATAAAGTGATAAGGCGGTAACTATAGTAACATAAATGGTTACACCTAACTTTACTATGTAATCTATAACACTGGTCCGATTTTTTTTTTCTTATTCTTTTTAAAAAAATTACTATCTATGCTATTGTCATTTATGTTTTTAAAACAAGAATAGTTTTTATGTTATAACACTCACTGTGCTTCAATATTAGTACTGTATTGAAACAATTCAGACTGACTAACCTATCAAAGTGTGGTAAAAGATTTTTAAGGAGTGTCACAAAGTTGATATTCCTTTTAGGCTTATCAAAAAATCCTTAAATATGAATTTTCGAAAAAAATAGAATATAATATTTTTGGCCTGAAATTTAGACTAAAGTTGGCCGTAGCTTAGGGCTCTATAAACTGGACCAAAGGGTACTAACCTGATCTAATTAAACAAATTAAAACTGGAGGTATATGATAAAAAGTTTGATACGTTTTTGTTTATTTGATACCAATATTGAAGCTAAATTTTGTTAATATAGGTTAAAAGAGGTGACATTCAGCTTTGCAACGATCGTATTACCGTAGGAATTGGATTACATGTAGAGAAACTATGAGCAATGGTCACCGAAATAAACGAAAAATCCTATAATAAGGTGAAGAATTTCTAATTTTTAATTTCTTTGAAAAATTAGCTTATATTTGAGCGTTCCAGGCGACGCTAAAAACAAATGTGATTTTTTCTTTCCTAAAAAAAGATTTGTTGACCTATGATACTGAAACCCTGATTTTATAATTTAATTTTTAGTGAATTTGGGGTGTTAAATTTTTGCTGATAGAGGATGAAAATAGATAAAAGATGAATAGAAATAGAACGATTTAAATATTCCTGAAAATGAACTAAGCAATAAAGATAAAATAATAGTTGAAAGAGAGAGAAAGAGAAAAATATAAACAAAAAGGAGAATGTAAACATGCACTATAATGTGGTTGATAAAATACAGGATAAAGTAAACTATAGATGATATAAAGTAGAAGAAAATATAAAGGATAAAGACCCTTCAAAAAATGACAAATGTTAGAATGCTTGATAAATTAGAAAAAATAGAAAACTTTTTTGATAGATAAAAATGATGATGAAACAAAAAAGAAAAAATTAATGAGAAAATGTAATCTTTTTTTCTTATTATTTAGGAAGACAATTCGATTGGCATATAATAACCATGAAAAAAATGGATGCCAGGCAAAAATACTTATTTTTTAAAGAACAAAAAAAAAAATTTTATTTATTAGATAAATAAATCCAAGATAGAAAATAGAGTAAAATAATCAGGAGTGAAATAATACGAAAGTAAATCTAAAAATAAATTCTTAAAATATAAAATTATAATGTTAATATTTGCAGGAAAAAAAATGAATACATAAAATTATATTGTTAATATTGACAGGAAAAAAATAAATACATAAAATTATATTGTTAATATTGACAGAGAAGAAAATAAATACATAAAATTATATTGTTAATATTGACAGGAAAAAAATAAATACATAAAATTATATTGTTAATATTGACAGAGAAAAAAATAAATACATAAAATTATATTGTTAATATTAACAGGGAAAAAATAAATACGTAAAATATATAAAACTATATTGCTAATATTGACAGGAAGAAAATAAATACGTAAAATATATAAAATTATATTGTTAATATTGACAGGGAAAAAAATGAATACTTAAAATAACATAAAATTATTTTGTTAATATTGACAGGAAAAAAAAATTTAATTTTAATATTAGGAGAATAGTAATAATATATTAATTATGTAAAGGCAATTAAATATAATAGTAGAAAAATAAATATAAACAAAATTAATATAAAATTATCTGTATGGTAATGATAACAATATTTTATATACATTGATTATTGGTTGGTCGAAACCTCGGTAGAAAATAAATAGTTATTATTGTTTTAATAAAATAATATGTATTCATTTTATTAGTTTATTATCATTTTCTTGTTAAACTTCTATAATAGCATTAAGTTAATTTGTAATTAAAAGTTTTAAAATGTAATTGAAAGAAGACAAAATAGAGTGTTTTGACGGAAATTAATTACCTGGGCAGAACAGCCTGCAAAAAATTTTATGTTTTAATGATGTGAGGTATAAATTTATATTTAAGATTTTCTTTGAGGATGGCCGGAATGGCCGAAACGTTGGACTGTTAAAGAAAAAATAAAGTGTTTTGAGACTTAGTTGGATACATTTTATTTTATTTAAACAATAATAAGAGTCTCGAGAAATATAAACAGTTATTATTAATAAGCGTTGTATATCTCATGATTTTTCTTAAATAAGTTTTTAATTAAATGTAGTTTGATTCACACTCTCTGGAAGTGGTCCCTACATGCTTTGAGGAAAAACATTATATTCATGTGAATAAGTCGATCAAACGAACACTCATAAAATGGTGGGAACTAGTTGGATGGACATTATGTAGATAGGCACCACCTAACGTGCAGACTCATAGGTCATCCCCTCACGGAGGAGTTATTAAGAAGACACCTGAAGAATGACGGTGGCAGGAGGGGGAGATCATCCAAAGAAGGAAGTCCTAGTTTTTACAGGACACTCCCCTCCTTCGGACAATCCTCTAGTCTCTCTCTCTTAGTGCTATTTAGTTCTCGATAAAGCAAGCTGTGGAAAATCATTTTGCATAGCTCTCAGTCATGGTTTGACCTTTATTAAAATAATTAAGGATTATTTATTATATAAAAAATTATGAATAGGGAACCCCAAGTTTCGATGCCAAAACCACCAACCACAGTCAACGTACTGTACAAGAATCCAAGAGTTATTTCACTCCAGTTTTTTATTACTTTAATGGTAATTACTAGTTAAAATGGAAGAATATACTTTGGTGACTTTTTCTTTATTAAAAATCAATGCATTTTAAAATCAAAACTTTGATATATCTTTGTATTTTTTCAGTTATTTTCATGTTGAAATAAACTATTTTTTCCGTACCTCTAACTGTTAAACACATACTGACAGATTGCAGGCATTTGACAGCGGATTACCATACCATTGGGCAACTTTATTAAACTTTTTTTTTTATATTATATTTATTTTTTCTATTTACGACTGTACATTATAATACATTTAGTAAATCTGATCTCGGTTAAATTGGAGTGTTACAGGCGTGTAGAGAAACTACCCATTGGCAGCACTCTAATGACGTTTTATATTAGCAGGTCTCGTGGCCATCTTCTTTTCAGGCGCCTCGGAGGATTGTCTGGAATGGAAGAGGATGCAAGATTAGAAACTAGGGGGTTTGAGTGGTTAGGGAATTTATAATGGAAGGAGTGATATCTGGTTCGGGCTAGATCGGTCACATAGGGAACATTAAGGTCTTTATGTATGATTTTATTTGTGACAAAGTAAGGAGCATTGAGGATTTTACGAAGGATTTTGGTTATTAAACTTATATTATTAATATCCCTCACATTCCAGAAATATTTTATTACCTTAAAAAACAAATTTTATTTATTTGCATCTTTAATACATCGATTGATGTCTTTTACTGATATTGAATATTTTTTTTTTAATTTTATTTTATATATATATTTAATATTAGCTAATTTTTATGATACCAGCTGATATATTCTAGAGTAGATATAGTATCAGGAATCTCCTCAAGGTGCCAGCCAGTCAGTGTGCATTGGCAAACCTCACCTAAATATAGAGATATAATAATATCATGATAATCTTTATTTATTCTGGGATTGATCCTTTCAGAACAATTTTCAGGCGTTAAAATTAGGCTTTAGAGCCTTAGAGTAGATTGCAAAATAGAGATGAAATTACAAGATGTCATAAAATAAAATAACACAATGAATTTAAAAAGATACAAATAAATAACAATAATTAACAGAATATAAAAAAAAATGATAAAATAAAACCACTTGGCATATCATAAAAAATAAGATGACTTCTGATAGTAAATAAAAATAAAAAATCAAATACAATTAACCTAAAAAAAAAATAAATGAAAAGAGATAATTTCTGCTAGTGTACATATTTACAATTATAAACGAAAATCTAAGACATAAAATACAGAAAATATATAAAGCTTTTTTGAAACTTTCAGTTGTTATTCTTCCGGAATTGGGTGGACAGAAGGTAGTCGAAGATACGGGATTTGAAGATTGGAAGGGTGTTAGAACTACGAATAAAGGAGGGAATAGAATTCCATTGGGAAGAGGAACGGATGAGGAAAGATCTACCAAAGGCTGCGGTTCGATGGGCAGTTACATATAAGTCTGAGGTATTGCGGGAATGTACTGATGATATTTAGCTCTAAATGAAATTTTTTTATTTCTTTATGAAATAGCTAGTATTTTTTATTGCCTTTAAGTATGCTAGGCAGATTTATAAATTCTGACTAGTAACTATACATAGTTTTAATTAAAGTAACCAAAAATTGGGGTGAAAGAACTCTTGGGTTGGGTTCTTGTGTGGATTGCCTTATATTGTATTTTTTTTTTTTAAAAAACAAGTGTATCACCTGCTATTTAAATACTCCTTGTTCAAAACAAAATTCTTTTAAATATAGTTTTCATTTCGATTTCTAATACATAATGATTTTTAGGCCTTAAGATATAGAATTCTAGACCTACATAAAAGAGAAGAAAATGGCGTCGCAAGAGATTGCGGTTTGCGCTCAGTACTTATTTAAATATAGACATATTTACTTATTGTATGATAATATTAATAACAATAATCGATTAATCGATAGAGGATAATTTCGATAATATTATAGCGGTAGGGTACGAGGAAGGAGGCAGTGGAAGGGTTGATGGACGAGTGTCCCGTTAGAGGTATTGATGCTGCGGGGCCGACCATGTGTCTGTCTTCAGTCTTCTCATCTCTTACATTTCGTGTCCATTTATCATCATTATTATAATTAAATATTATATAAATAAATTATTATTAATTATTCCGAATTAGTAATTGTTATAATTACAATATTCATGAGGAAAGCGAAAAGAATCGGTAAAAAGTTTACAATTGTTGGATCAAGGGGAGATTAAATAAAATACCTTGAGAATTAAAAAGGTCAAAAATCAAAAAGTTTATTTGATGATTTTTGCGCTCTGAAACGATTTTCTTCTATCACGTACCGAATTTTGCTAAACAAAGATATGTAATCCCAGTTTTGAAATTTTAAAATCTTTTACAGCACTTAGGGCACTCATTTTACTTACTTAAAATTTTTATGGTATCAAAAATACGTTAAAATATAACGAATGACAAAAATAATTAACAAAAAATACAGGTCCACATAAAAAAAACTTATGATGATTTTAACAGATCGATATGCTTAAACCAATGGCCTTCTTTTCTTTCATCAAGTACAAATTTTACGCAAATCTATGATATGTCTACTTCGCTTGAATTGTGACACTACTAAACTATTAAATGATCTTCTAATTTTTTGGTTAACGTGTTCCAAAAATAGTATAGTTTCTCCACAGAGAGTGGCACGTGTTCAATTTTGGCTACTACTCAGTATTTCTCGAACAGTGGCATAAGATTTTCGATTCATTTTCTTGAGTAATGACATATTTTGCTTTGCGAAAAATTGGAAGCAGTTTTATTTCGTAAACAGTGTTTGGACCTGAACTTAAGATTTTCTGAGAGACACGCATGTGTGATACTAAAAACTTTGAAGAACAGAATAAAAAAATTGAAAATTAAACTCTTAAGTTCTTTGTCATTAATTGTTTTTACTAATTTTCCTATATTAACTTGAATCATTTATCACTCCAGCAAACTTTGACCGACTCAAAATTGTTTGGTACAATTGGAATTGAAGACAAAATAGATACAAAAAATTGAAATTCCTTGTTTAAATTTTCCAGCTATAAATATTTATGGTTGAAACTAAACAATTGTTAGGGTGATAGAATTTGTCTATGCAAAAATAATCTAAGAAACAAGGAGATGGATCCTAACACAACAGCACGCATCTGAAAACCAATATAAATTCGATTTTGACAGTATAATAATTTTAGATAAAGAAAATAATACGTTAAATAGAAAAATATAATTTATATAAATTGTCGATTTATATAAATCGATATAGATATAGATTTATAGATGTTATATAAATTTGTCTATTTATATACGGCTAGTTTGGTCTGCTTTGTCACATCTCTTCTTCCCAGGAGTTCCCGTTCCAGCCAATTCTTTGGACCACTTCCTCGTCAATGTTACCACTTTCAGTGAGATGAGCTCCTAGATATTTAAAACTCACGACCTGATCTAATCTCGCTCCTCCAACCCTTAGTACCCTCTCAAGATAAAATTTATATTTATTTTATAATAAAAGATTAAACGGTTTGTTTCGATCCCTGATATTTATAAATGAAAAATCGTGAGCAGGAGAAACCCGCCCTGAAGATCGTATTTTCCTTTATTATAATATAAATCGAAAAATACAATTTATATAATAATTTATTCATATATCACAAAATATTAATAATGCAGTGAATTTTAAAACAATCCCAAACGGAATTTGAACCTACATTATGCAGAAAATTAAATTTTCTGTTACTATTTACAGTTAACTTCGATAAGATTCATAATAATAAAAGAAAAAATATATTACAAAGCTAGACCTCGAAAGAATCTCTATTTCTCCTTTATAGACTTCAGAAAGTCCTATGATTGAATAGACAGGGAAATATTACTCAAAATCTGATGAAATACGGAGTAAAAAAAAAACAATAAGCCTGATGAAACTGATTCTGACAAATACCAATTCAAAAATAAAGTTCTAGGGACTAATAAGTAAACCATTCCGAATAATCCACTCCGGCTGAGGCAAGGCGACGGCATGTCATCGATAGTGTTTAATGTAATGCTTGAAAAAATCATGAGAATTTTCTGGCAAAAGAACGAGGCAGGTGCATTAATAGGAACTAACAGGGACAATGTGAAAGTCAAGTGCCTGGCCTTTGCAGAGGATTTGGCTCTGCTGGGGGACACAGTGGAGGAAGCAATAAAACAGGTAAACACCATGAAAGAGATAGCTGAGAAAACGGGACTACAGACCTCGTATGAAAAGACGGAAATTATATCGACGGATGCCAGCATTAGCAAGAAGGTGTGAAGACAGAGTATGGGCAGGTGAAAGCAACCAAAAAATTTAAATACTCAGGAGAGATAGTCTGTAGTTACAGTTCGGAGAGGGCATCCATAGAAGAAAAGGCCGAACTGAGCCAACAGAAACGTCTACAACAAAAAACATTTGTTCTACAATACAAGAATAAGGCACTACAGTACTACAGTAAGGCCAATTATACTGTATGATAAGGAAACAGTCAGCCTTCCGAGCCTGGAGAGGGTCTCAAGCTTCAGAGAGAGAAATTCTGAGGAGGGATCACGGAACCAAAATAATGTAAGAGGGGTATAGGAGAAAATCCAATGAGGAAATATATAGGAATATGGAAGACCTGGAAACAGTCATCAGGACCAGGAGACTGAGAATTTACAGGCACTCTGACCATGTGCCCGAAAAATAAGAGATTCTTCTCATAAAAAATGAGAGACTAAATAAGAAAATTTTCAACAAAGAGTGCAGCTATAAAAGCAGAGGGGGGTATGTAAAGCAAGTGAAAGAGGAACTGGGTGGGCTAAAAATAGCGGATGGAGACTACTTGGAAAGTGAGCATTATGGGAATAAACTGAAGAGGTTGGGGTTCTTGTGGGAAAGAATGAGCGGCGAGGGAGAGAATGGACTGAGGAACAGTTCAGGAGGATGAAAGGATACGTAGTAGAAAGAAAGTGGAAGGTGTGAGGATGAATCTACAATGATATTCGCGTGGTCCTTGCTGGCTGGTTCGTGGGAAAAAGAAAATAAATAAGAATTTCGAACAAAATGCAGTTTGTAATAAATTCATTATATGTCTGAACTGACTATAGGTTAAATAATATTGTTGTGATATCAGTGTACAGATTACATGTAATTAATTTAAATGATTATCCATCCCTCTATTCTCAGTCCGCTGGTGTTCCTCAAGGTAGTATCCTTGGTCCCATCCTCTACACCGTCTATACAGCTGACGTTCCAACCAATCCTAACACACATGTGTGCTCACTGTTAATAATAACCCATTAATTGTATCCCAAAATCTCCAATCCCATATCACAGCCCTGGAAGATTATTGTCGTAATTGGAGGATTAAGATAAATTCCAACAAATACCATCAAATCACCTTTACCCTTCGTCGTAAACCTACTGACTGCCCTACAGTTTCATTTAACGATGTTACTCTTACCCCAGATCTGCTACCTTGGACTACATTTGGTCAAGCGATTAACCTGGAATCCTCACACCAGACTGAAAAGACAGGAAACTGCACGTCGATTTCGACTATTATAGCACTTACTAGACAAACGGTCTA
>NW_027109908.1:1910328-1911480 GCF_000696795.3 Halyomorpha halys
TTTTCAAGTGTATATGAAACATACTACATATTTACCTATTGTATTATTTTGTACAGTTGTAAATTACATTAAATAAATAATTTTAAAAAAAATATTGTCCTTGAGGTATTAATAGCGTTGAGACTTGATTGGATTAAATTTGTTTTATTTAAATATTAAAATCAGTCTCTAACAAGTTATAAGATCGTATATAAAACAATAATTTCTTTGGTCCCTGATAGTTCTGGTTTTATTAGAGGTTGAAAAGGAAATTAAAAGAACATGGATAATTAATAACTTTTGATCCGTATGAAATATGTCTGAAACTATTGCTAGAAAGTTATGTCTTCTACAATCGCTTCAAAGTCCATGATACACGGAATTCCAAACCAGACATTGCGAGCGAGCGGCGTAAATTGGCTACGCCTACACGCCTGTAACACTCCAATTTAACATAGATCAGATTTACTAAATGTATTATGTAATATACAGTTGTAAATAGCAATAAATAAATAATAAAAAAAAAAATTTCACTTTCAAGTTTTTTTGAGGGGGGGTGCAGGAAAATATATCATGAAAGAATAATATGACTTACTTTTTGCTAATCTGTCAATAGCTTGCTGAGTACACATCGTAGTGAAATACAGATATACAGATAAGCCATCTATCTTCGTAAAAAAAAAACAATAATAATTATTTAGTGGGCTTAAAAACTCATGCCCATGGAAATTAAAAGAACATAATAGAAGATAATTAATCACTTTTGATCCATATGTTTGAAACTATTGCTAGAAAGTTATATCTTCTACAATCGATTCCATGGTACACGGAATTTCAAACCAGACATTGCAAGCGAGCGAGCGACGACCAACCCAAATTTGTCGATTGACTTGATGAGGGCATATATGTTAATAATAAGTGCATAATAAAAGCTATTATTTAATATTTTCCTTCTATTGAAGAATGGCGTAAAAACTGGAGAATCAAAATAAATCCAGACAAATCCCACCAGATCACCTTTACTTAACATTCCCTGATAACCCTCCGAGGCGTCTGAAAAGAAGATGGTCACGGGACCTTCTAATTTAAATTAATGTTTAAATTATTAACCACCAATGGGTGGTTCCTTCCCAAGATTTTCAAGTGTATATGAAACATACTACATATTTACCT